>NC_065921.1:51487799-51753112 GCF_024586455.1 Bactrocera neohumeralis
CTTAATCCAGAAATTTTCACAATAAAGTTAAAAGTATAAATTAAATAAATTCGCCAGAGCACCAAATTCACAGCTGAGCACGAGAAGGGTTGCCAGTTTTCATGTGCAAAATGTCAACCAGAAAATTGGAATTGACGATATTAGGGACATGAGTTTGGTAACAAGGTC
The DNA here is from genome assembly GCF_024586455.1 of Bactrocera neohumeralis. Taxonomy (NCBI): domain Eukaryota; kingdom Metazoa; phylum Arthropoda; class Insecta; order Diptera; family Tephritidae; genus Bactrocera; species Bactrocera neohumeralis. The sequence continues at coordinate 51,487,968 of NC_065921.1, forward strand.
TAAGAGTTCTTAGTATCTTAAGGTTTGTTGGATAAACAGAAATTATTATTTGCAGTACGAGGTCTATACCAGCGATTCCGCTCGCGTGGATGTTGGGACTTGCATCATATCTTTATTGCAATGCTGTCAAAGATATCATGCATTCATCTCAAGTTATGATTGATTTTTTTTCTCTACACTGCAGCTATTCCCTTATTTTTATACTTTTACAACCAGTTGCTATAGAATATTATAGTATTGTTCACCTAACGCTTGTACGCATCACCTAAAGCTAATGGAGATAGATATATGTTGGGTTTATATATATATATTTAAAAGATCAGGATGACGAGAAAAGTTGAAATCCGGTTAACTGCCTGTTTGTCCGTCCGTTCGTCCGGTGTCCGTACGCACACCCTGTAACTTGAGTAAACTAGAGATATCTTGATGAAACTTGGTATATAGATTCCTTAGTACAAAAAAAAATTTCGAGTTCGTAGATGTGCGTCATCAGACCACTGCCACGCCCACAAATCGTCTTTAACTGAAAACACATAAGGTGCCATAACTTTGCACTAAATTAAGATATTAAGTTGTTTTTTGGCACAGGGGATCGCAGTAGCAAAGGGGCAGCTGGGTCAAACCATTTCAATAATTCATAATATATAATGTTTCAATAATAATATTTTTTTATTAAAAAATTAAAATTTTTTATGTGTTCTTCACGCAAAAAAAGAAACTGAAGAGTATGTGACACAACGCTGAAAATATTCGCCTTTAATAATCTGCAAAAATATGTTTGTTCATTTATATCTACCGTTCCAAAGATATTGAATTTTTTGTCCCAATACCGCTCTTAAAGCGCATAAATATAAATTATTTTACAATTTTATGGTGCTCTAAATTTCAACCTTCAATAATTTTAACAAAAAAAAGAATTTTGACGAAATATTTATATCACGTTGTATGCGTATGGATCCCTTCCTAATGGACTGCTCATTTTCAAAATCTGTGATTTTGCGAAATTTTCAAGGACCAATTGACGTGGTTTGACCCAGTTGTGTGTAAACAAATTAAAAAAAATAGGAATGGCCCCGCCGTCTTACAAGTGTAATGTGCATATCTACTGAATCGTTTAAGCCTCAACAACCAAATTTGCTGAGTAAAAATCTTATAAGAATTTCTACCGACGGTGTGAAATCGGAAGATAACTTCTTTCACTCCCCATATAACGGCATTGTTAAAAACTACTAAAATCGCGATAAATCATTAATTAAATACGCCAGAGACATTAAATTTTACAACCGAGAAAATTTGTAAAGTCCAATAAAAACTGTTTAAGCCCCTAGGTACCGAATATTTGGATCCCGGTACTTATAGTTAAGTTTTGATCGAAAATGTCGGTCAATGATATATACTTCCACATATAACTGAAATTAAGGGATAATCCTGCTCTTATAGTGGCATATTTTTATGTCAAAAATGGGTTGAATCGGATCAGTACTTCCCATAGCCCCCTTATATCGAATACAAAATTTTTCGAACTTCGGGGTGACTTTGGACCGCATATATCAGCCATTATATGAGTTAGTTATCCAAATGAAAATAAGGGAGCGTTGTTTACTCAAAACAGTGTATCTTTGTGCTTAAAATAGATTAATTTGAGCGAAATCTTGGCCTAGCCCCTATATAACTAATATCAGGATTTTCAAACATCCGGCTGGCTTTACACTCTATGATTCGTTTCTCACCTTAAAGTATTTCCCTGGCTTTGAATCTTGCAAGTTGCAAGAGTTTAAAGTGTTCGGTTGCACCCGAACTTATTAGCCCTTCATTACAAGTTTTATATAACGTGTTATTTATGGTTGGTTATAAATGTATATGCGTCGTTCGCTCATCGTCTAACAAAGTAGCGTCAATGCCTCGTGATACATCTGCCAATGCAAGATTCTATTGTGATATTATAACTAAATATCCGGTTCCACATGGTGAGTCCAAGAAACTCACATTGTTTACTCACAACAATCACTATGTTAATGATTCAAATAATGCTTACATGAATGTTGAACACGTTCTTATGATTTGAAATGTATTTTTCATATTTGAATTGTTTTGCCCTTTTAACATAAAACGATAAAATGTAGCCCATGACGATCCGTTAGTTCTAAGCTACCTCTTCACTAATCGGTCCAGCAGTTTTTGAATTACGAAATACGTATACATACGTAAGTTGTGTCACCAACACGCTGCAACATGTTGCTTTAGAGTATAAAAGTTTCATTCACATAACGGATGTTTATAACACCTAAAACTAATCGGGATAGCTATACTTATATTTATTCATATATAAATGTTTAGGATAACGAGACGTTTTTACGCTGTTTAAGCTGGTTCCAAGATAGACGAAATTATCTACAACGTCAAAGTTATGACTGTCACCAGTGACGTGAGAGCCTAGTCGCGAGTGCGATGACTGTTTGTTTGATGACAGGAGATATTTCGTCTTGCCTTCGTTCACTGCCAGACCCATTTGCTTTGCTTCCTTGTCCAGTCTGGAGAAAGCAGAACCAACGGCGCGGGTGTTTAGGCCGTTGATATCAATATCATTAGCACACGGTAGCAGCTGTACACTCTTATAAAAGATTGTACCTGCTCGATTAAGTTCTGCAGCTCGATTTATTTTCTCCAATAGCAGGTAGAAGAAGTCGCACGATAGGGAGAGATTAATAACATAACTAAAACAAATGGAAATAATATATTTTAAAGAAAATAAACCAAAATTTAAATAGAAATATGTCTAACCCAAACAACTTGATAAGGCTACCAGTGCTAGGGAATACAGCTCCCACTGCACCAGCAGGACCTTCCGTTTCTCAGATGTTACAGACGGACGGACAAGCCATTATAAAAAATATTCAAAATAATGACACGAGTCAGAATATTACTGACCAAAGAATAGACTATAGATAAAGGTACAACATGAACGAAATGGACAAAATTTCCGACGTAGTGTGATCACTACGAGAATTTTCAGGGAACGCTTCGGAGTTTATCTCCTGGAAGAAAAGTGTCGAGTGGATTCTGAGAATATATGAACCCTCAAAAGGCACACCGCAATATTTTAGCATATTAAATGTAATTCGCAATAAAATCATAGAGACAAGACTAACAAATTAATGATTTTTACCAAAAAGTCTATTCGCACTTATCCCTAATCCTTAACAAAATTGGTTGTATGGAAGTAGGAGAGGAAGCAATTCACCTTTTAACAGAAAACTACCGTGCTAAAGCCCTTAACACGTTTGTCAGAGGACTTTCTGGTGATTTTCGTAAGCTTCTCGGCATCAGAAAACCAAAAAGCCTACCAGAAGCTCTTTACCTTTGCCTGAAATTATAAAATCAAACCTTCAGATCAAAACACTAACAATCAGCATGACCATATTAATTACCAACATCAATATCCTAGACAACAATATCAATAACAGAAATTTCTTCCAACTTTTAACCAACAATATCCTCAAACCAAATTTCATCCCGAATTAGCTTCCATACCAAAACCAACTCAAAACTATAATCCTGACGGTTAACAACGCTATCTCCAATATCCAGTAAATCAGCAACATGGTTACCATAACCAAAATCCATTTAACCAACCACCAAATAATCCTCCTCCAAGACCACCAAAACCACCTCAACCAATGGATGTAGACATTAGCTTAAGAACAAATGCTATTAATTGGCAAATAGGCCAAATCCCAAATTCACTGTCAAACGACCATCCAATCTTTCAAACAAAAATGAACTGCAACCAAAAGTTCAAAAAAACTTTCACGTAAATTCAAACTTTGAACGTTGCAATGAACAAAATTACAAATACAACAATGATTCCCAAAACAACGAATACAACTACGACTTTTCCGATACAACAGAAACCGACGAAAATGAACAATCGCTAGACCTGACAAACGTTAATTTTTTAGATTAAACAACTCTTCGTTACCTTATTTTAACTGCAAAACGAAAAGTAAAGAAAATTTAAAAATTCTAGTTGATACAGGTTCCAACAAAAACTATATACAATCAAATTTAGTTTCAAATCCCAAAGAAAACAATAATCCTTTTACGCAAATTCAATCGGTGAGAAAATACACATTACCCATCAAACCTTTTCAAATCATTTTAATATCGAAGAATGCAAATTAAAATTTTTTTTGTTTCCCAATCTTACAACTTTTCACGAAATTCTTGGAAATGATAGTTTAAAGTAATTATCAGCAATAATACATACTAAAGATCATGATCGTAGCAAACAAACGTAAAATTCAACTCCATCAATATAGAGCGCAAGATGTTCCATTCCATTCAAATCGAGATGAACATATGAACGCTTCAGAACAAAATGAAATTAAGCAAGTTGTAAAAAAATATCAAAGCCTATTTTCAGAGCCTAACGAAAAACTAAGGTACACAACAAAAGTAATAGCGGAAATTAGAACAAATTCAGACACATACATATCAAATTTATCTGAAGGAATCTGACGTGGAGAAAACAGCGTTTTCAGTGAACAACGGAAAGTACGAGTTCACAAGACTACCTTTTGAACTGAAGAACGCCCCATTTATATTCCAACGTACATTAGACGACATTCTGAGACAATATATAGGAAAAGTATGTTATGTCTATATAGACGACATAATAATATTTAGCAAAGACGAAAAATTTCTTTCAGAGCATATCGAAAAATTTTTGATACACTCCGTAAAGCTAATATAAAAGTACAAGCAGACAAATGCGAATTCTTTAGAAATTAAGTAGAATTTTTAGGATTCATTATTTCTTCTGCTGGTATTTCCACAAACCCATTTAAGGTTAAAACTATTGTAGATTTTCCATACCCCAAAACACTTAAAGACCTTAGATCATTTTTAGGTCTTTGGATACTATAGATGTTTCATAAAAGATTACGCAATATTAGCAAAATCACTCACTATTTTACTTCGTGGCGAAGAAGTTAGAATGTCAAAACATATTTCCAAAAAATCTAAATCCAATTAAACAATGATGCCAAAGCTGCATTTAATAAAATAAAATCCACATTGGCATCGAAAGACGTCATTCTACAATATCCCGATTATAAAAAAGAATTCGATTTAACAACAGATGCTTCCAATTATGCCATTGGCGTTGTCTTAGAACCGAATGAAAAATCTTCATATCTAGAACATTAAGTAAAACTGAAGAAACTATGCAGTCAATGAAAAAGAAATGCTTGCCATTATTTGGGCATTAAATACTTTTAGAAATTATCTCTATGGAACAGCGAAAATAAAAACTCATACAGATTATCAACCTCTCACATACGCCTTAAGCAATAAAAAACAGTAATTCTAAATTAAAACGGTGGAAAGACATAATCGAAGAGTATAATTACGAATTAAGATATGAACCTGGTGAAGCCTACTATATTGGCTGATACTCTTTCAAAAGCATTTGAAATAAACTCTTCTGCAGTAGCCACATATTCAGATGACAGTTCATCGCACACCTAATTCCTGCCGTAGAAGTACCCATAAATAATTTCAAAAACTATCTTCGAATCTTTTTTGAAGACGAATATAGTTACCAATTTAAACTACCATATCCTACATACCATAGACAAGTGATAATTAAACAAACATTTTCCTCAGAAAACCTAATTTCACTTTTTAAACGTTACTTAAACCCTTCGGTTATAAATGGCATATTTACTTCCTAAGGAAAAATGGGAATAATTCAACAAATACACTCAATTCATTTTTCTAATTATAAAATTCGATATACTCAAACGAAAGTTGATGCCATTACGAACGAGGACATTCAAAACGAAACAATATTAAAATAACGCGCACAAAGAAATAGAAACGAAAATACAAAACAGCTTATACAAAAATGTTATTTTCCAAAAATGAAAGCAAAAACAGAAACTATAATTAAACAACGCAAAATCTGTAAAGAAAATAAATACGATCGTCATCCTAATAAACCATATTTACTTGAAACCCCCATTCCACAATATCCTGTTGAAATAGTTCATATACAAGTAGATATAAGTATACAGCACAGAGAAAAACCTTGTACTGACCGCAGTAGACAAATTTTCGAAATTCGCCCAAGTTAGACTAATAGAATCAAAAGCAAGAGAGAATATCAGAGAACCCTTGCGACAAGTACTTGTTTTCTTAGGTGTACCGAAAACCATAGTAATAGATAATCAAAAATCCCTAAACTCAGCTTGAATACAATTTATGGTCGAATACCAACTTGGTGTTAAGATTTTCAAAACACCTCCCTACGCTGGTAAAGTCAATGGACAAGTTGAAAGATTTCACTTCACACTTTCTTAAATTATGCATTGTCTGCAAACCGAACGCACCCACCGCTCATTTCAAGAACTTTTAAACCTACGAATATAATTACTCAATACACTCTACAACCGAGAAAAGACCAATACAAACCTTTTGTGGAAGACGCGTTTCAATAGACCCACAGCAATATGAAAACTCAAGACGAGAAAACATCGACACATTAAGAAAACAACAAATGAAGGACTTGGAAACTCACAATATAACTAGAAATCCAATAAAATCCTACGCCCCAGCAGAAAAAATTTATGTATGTTAAAATAAAGGAACAGGCTCAAAATTAACAGCAAGATATACAAGTAGAAAGGAAATTGTAAAAGAAGACAAATGAGTATCGTAATCACAGAAAAAGAACGAACAGTATACAAAAGCAACATCAAGACCTAGCTACATATCTTTCTTTATTTTAATTTTACAGAATTATATTTTTCACAACTAGCAACATTTAGTACAGGACCAGTTAAAATTCACAATAGACGACTGCCAGAAAACTCTAAATGATTTAAGTAATACGATAAAACAAAAATTAGAGAAGAGAATCCACTCCTTCCTATCCTCTTTAATGAACTAGAACTGACACAGACCTATTTTAATATACTAAAACCAAAAAGATTTAGGAAGTCAATAAACGATATAGGGACAGTCTGGAAATAGATTGCGGGAAATCCTGGCCACGACGACGTTATAACACTAGAAAATCAAATTAATTAATTGAATAATATCGAAGAATCACTCGAATTAGCAAATGTTAATCTTGCATCAAATGAAACTATGTTGTTATACATTATTGGAATACCATTATACAATAGCGACCTTTGTGAATCTATTATGATAAAACCAATAAAAATAAAAGAGAATATAAATAAGATTCCATAAGAAAATATAATAGTGTGTAATAATAATAAAATATTAGGCACTAAGAACAAATGTAACGAATATAATAATATAAAAATATGTACCACTACCTGTGTCCCACGTCTACTTAAGAGCAAACCGGCAGAATGTATTTTAATAAATAATCAACACATACTACCATCGGTAGAAAATGTATCACCTGGCATTATATTACTAAACTACTATTACTAAACCAATATAAAGGTACGATAAGAATTGACAGCCAATTCATAAATCTTTCCGGATCATATGCAGTAGAATACCATAATTCCACGGTGTGGATAGAAAACCAAACATACTCATTTAATGAAAAACTTAGCAGCCGCTAGCTGCAATTTTACAACCGAATAAACCATCGTTTCAAGAAGAAGAAATTATAAGTTTGGAAGCAATGAAGGAACTCCATCTAAACAATGCACATTATTTGAAAAGCAAATATAAAGAATTACCAAATTACCACGTAAATGTTAATATGAACGATCATAAAGAAATAAAAACATCCGAAATATCTACATTAGAATGGTCAATAACTCTGACAGATCAAATGCAGCGAATACACGGAGACGTTTGTTTTTGATGGCGGAGGAGTTAACACAAGTACCATTAAAAATTATAGTTGACGCTAACAATTACAGCTGTCAACAAAAAAATAAAAAAAAAACAATCTTTTTCGGTGCCGAAGTAAAAGGCCCGATAACTTATATGGGCCAATATGTGAGTTATCTTATTGAAAATAGGTAAGTATTTCACTCACTCTATGCCTAAAATTGGGTGAAAACTTGATCTCGCTCTCATTTAACTAACATCAGGATTTTCGAAAATCCCCTTGACTTTACTCCATATGATTGGTGATGGTATGTGGTTTGTGGTAGCTTTATACTTTGGTCTATACTACATATCCATAATACATATAATAACTTTCGATCCTCTGATTGACCTTTTCCACATAAACTCAATATATTAAATTTAGCCTTATCGGTCGATTCTCGTTTATTTATTTTAGAGACAGAGATGGACTGTTAGGAGAGAAACACACTCTTTGACTTTATAATAAGACAATTGGCACATTGGCCGAAAACTGCCTATTATTTGGGTGCATTTGGTTATTTGGGGGAACAGTTATGGTCCGATTATTGGCAATTATTAGACTTTAGAAGATATATCAAAAGGCACTATTCATCCAAAGCTATACGCTATAGTAATCCGATCTCAAAAAGTTTTTCGGAGATTATATTATTACCTTAAACAGTAATTCATGTCAAATTTCGTGAAGATACCACGTCAAATGCAAAAGTTTTCCATAAAAGTCCTTGATTCCGATCGTTCAGCTTGTATGGCAGCTATATGCTATAGTGAGCCGATCTGAACAATTTCTTCCAATATTACATTATTTCTATAAATTATAACTCATACCGAATTCCGTGAAGATATATCGTCAAATGAGGAAGTTTCCCATGCAAGCATTTGATTCCGATCATTCAGTTTGTATGGTAGCTATATGCTAAAGTTATATGATCTGAACAATTTTTTCGGAGACTAAGCAGTAATCCATGCCAAATTTCGTGAAGATACCACGTCAAAAGCGAAAGTTTTCCATACGAGACCTTGATTCCTATCGTTCGGTTTATATGGCAGCTATATGTTATAGTGGTCCGATATAGGCAGTTCCGACAAATAAGCAGCTTCTTAAGGAGAAAATGACGTTTGCAAAATTTCAAAACGATATCTTAAAAACTTAGGGATTAGTTCGTATATATACAGACGGACAGACAGAGAGACGGAGATGGCTAAATCGACTCAGCTCAACATACTGATCATTTATATATATACTTTATAGGGTCTCCGACGTTTCCTTCTGTGTGTTACAAACTTCGTGACAAACTTAATATACCCTGTTCAGGGTATAAAAAACGTCTCGTCATCCTAACCATGTACATATATACGCATAAACAATCTTGTGTATACATATGTATGTATCGTGTTTATTTAGGTAAATAAAATTAATAAAAAGCAGACTCCAAAACAACATTATATATAATTTCACATTGAAAACTTGCCAATATCAATAAATTATCACATTTTATACTCGTTGCTTTTACTGTTTCTCTTGCACTACTAACATTTTTTAAAATTTCGCAACACCTCTGAGTTCTCTTAAACATGTTTAACATTTTCTGTTTACTGTATTCGATTGTACAGATTTTTGCACAAATGTTTCTTCGTAAATATTTCACTTCTCCCACTTTTTCATGCATTTGTTTCATACGTCATCTACAGGTTGTTGTTGTTGTGATATTCATATGGGGGCTGGATCTTTCGAAATGATTGTTTTCTTTTAGATAGTCTGACAACTCAATGATCCATCACTTTACACACTAAGGATTTTTTTAGCCGTATCCAGAGGGTCGCCTCTATTTTATTTTGATTCTTCTGCACAAGATAAAAGGGATTATATACTTAAAAGATTTATCAGAAACTCTTTTCTCTTTCTTCTCATAAGGTACCAAAAAAAGTTTCACTTATTTTAAATTTAATTTACTATGACTATAATTTAACCTTAACTTAATTTTTAGTCTATACTTGTTATTCTCCCCCTGTTATGTTTAATTCATTAAAAAATTTATCCCACGTTCTAAAATAATCTTAAATATTAGTAGGTACATATATTCTTATTGCATACATATAATTTCAAAGGGTTACAGAAATGGCAATATCTTTGTAAATGCCCTATGGATGGAATTAAGCAGTGCCCTATTTCTGGCTATAATAAATCGAAATACGAAAATTGGAAAATATCGGTTAAAATATTCTCTAACCCCTATGAACATTATATAACAAAATTGATAAGAAATATATAAGAATTTCAAACTTCCATTAGTTTATTGCCGAAAATAGGTGTTATCCCCTAAGTGCATACATAACTATAATTATGAAGGAGTTAACAAAGTAAATTTATAATAAAAGCGTACCTACTCCCAACTATTAAAATTTCACACTTCGGAGTCATTTCAATTCACAAAAACAAATTTCAAACTGTAAAGTCGAAGATGTCTGGTTTTTAGAAGTATTTGGTTAATGGCTTAAGTAAGAAGATAAGGGTGCAATTTGTATACCTAACTGCCAGATAATAAATATACTAATTCCCTCTCTTCATTATTCAAACCAAGTGTATGCATCCGTATGTAGTTATAAGCACAAGAATGCAGTTCCGCTCAAACTTTGTGTTTCAATATACGTATGAATGTTTTATCTCTTTAAAAATACCAGGTACAAAGACATACTGTGAGCGTCAAAAATATGTAAATAGCAATTCTATCAATATTAAAGTGTTTATTAAAACGCAGTCATCAAGACGACAATAAAAAATCTTGCTACAGAATTCGAGGCTTATATTATAAGAATATACTTAGTATAAATAATCAGAACCAAAAATAATTCACTTAAACTAAAAATAATCTCGTTTTTCCGCGTCAAAACAAGGAAACAGAGTTCAGTAAAGTTAAAATCTTTTGCTCCATTCTTCAATCAAAGTCTTTTTTTGGATCGTCTTTTCTTGAAATGTTCCTCTGCCTGATCTTTCGGTCACGGTGCTCCCACAGATAGCAGATAGCCGATACGGAGGGTGATACATAGTTTTTGGTGTTCGATATAACAGCCACTCACTATAAATTTTGGACTTGTGTTTAGGATCGTTGGTCCTGTTGAAAGATCCAATTTCTTGATAGTCCTAATGTTTAATTGCTTGGAGCAGCGTTATTTTTCAAAATGTTTAAATAATCCAATTTGTTCATCGTGGACACAATGAAAACCAAATTCCCAACACCAGATGCAGCCATACAGGCCCAGAGAATAACCGATCCTCCAAAATTTCAACAGTCTGATGATTATCATATTTATCAATAATTTTTTTTATTGAGCCATAGTGTCTTTCAACTATTTCTCCTATTTCTCGCAAAGATTTGCCTTTTTTATACAAATCCAATATGATTTTTCGCATTTCAATGTTTGTTTACAAAACCATTGCAAAATTTGATATTTTAGCGACTTAACCTCAGAAAAAACAATAGTGCTATGAAAAAATATGTTTTACTAAACACATTCGCTTGACTAGTATCTACCAGTTTCCAAAGAATATTTTAAGCTTCCCTGAAATTAGTATTAAAAACTAACAACGGTTGTTGCTCCTGTTTACTTTTTCTTTACGCGAAAGAATGAGGGTATTTTTAGTTTAAGTGAATTATTTTCGGCTGCGTTTACTTTTTGTTTATTATTTATACTCAGTTAAACATTTATAATATATGCCTTGAATTCTAAAACAAAACTTTTTATTGTTGTATTAAAGACTGCGTTTTAATAAACACTTTATTATTGATGGAGTTGCTGTTTACTTATTTTTGACGCTCACAATACATACATACATATGTATGATTCTTTCTTTTTATTCTTATGGACGAATTTCGCAGATATATTGCATTGCCTAAAATTTAATTTACTTAAATGATAATAGTACTTGTAAAACACTTCTTAATACTTGAATTAATTTACTTTATCTGAAAAAAAAGAAAATCTTGAAGTGAGGTTTCCCAAACCTTTTTCCTTATAATTTGTAGAAATAACCACCATTAGTGGTTACAGTTGCTTTTATATATGCGTTTAAGATTTTCTGCTTAACAAATTTTAACCATGCTCAAAATAATGCATTTTCTTTTCATCACTTTTATTATTTATAAATCAAAGTATTTTATAGTCAAAATATTACAAGTCCACAATGTGTCAAACAGTTACATAACGCATTATTCCGCGTTTATCAATTCAATGTAGCAGTCGATTTGCGCACTCTCGAATGATCCATTGTTTACGTAGTCGAAAATATTTCGTATGTCGATACATATAAATATAATTTGTATGGGCCAAGTAAATATGTACCAATCCTTACTTACATACATATATACAAAAACATAAAAAGCAGTGATATAAACAAATATATCAGCATAACAGTCTTTTTATCATAGCTTGCAAATAATGTGAGAAACGTATAAACTAACATATGTAAATATTTATTAAAACATAACAATTCATGTATAATATTATATTGAAGAGGGTCGTGTTAGTGTTGGTATAACTAATCAAAACAAAGAATCGCATGGTGCGAATACAACAGGTTAAGTGGAAAGCAAACAAAACCACCAACAAATTAGGGGCGCCTAAATAAACGCCAATCGCAGAAACGAGCAAGAAAACGATAAATATATCAACCAACCCTAAAATTACTTTATGCAGTTAAAACAGTAGACAGATAAGAAATTTTAGACCTATCAACTGAAAGTAGTGTACATAACACCCTTGATTAAATATATTATACGTGCTTTTGATTGGCGGGCAATATTTAATTCCCTTTTATAGTGTTTCATTCGCTCTTAGAGAAATTTGCTACGTATATTCACACCAACCCCTGCAATACATGTAATTAATAGCCTCGATTCAAGTTTTATAGTTATGCCTATATATGTACATAGATACTACAAATATGGCCTAAGATATTCTGACAATTTAAATCAAATTTCATTTAGGTAAGTTCTTAATCTGATCGAATAATAAATAAAGTATAGGAAATTGTAAAGACTACTAGATTGATCGTTTGGATATATGTATGTACTTATGTAAGTATGTATCTGCAAAACTTCATTATCAAATTGGTAAATCTATATTCAGAGTCAATTGTTCGTTGTTATGTTGAAGGAATAGTTTTTATGATTGGGGTCGACTTATACACATTTCTAACCCAACCACTGCAAGATCCACCTAATATGGCCTCTAAGAGACGTTTTTCAAGGACAGTTAAAGAAATTTATTTTGTCTCAGCCCCTGGTGTGGAATAGAGGAAGAGAATGAGGACGAGAACTAACTAATGGTATACCCCAAACTGTAGTGAAACAAAGGGGGCATTGCTTGTACTAAGGCTGGCACTGCGAACGCCAAACCCTTTGAGGGTTTAAATGACCTAGTACCATTTGACTTGGAATTTCTCACCCCCAGACAATAATCCCAAAATGTTCCACAACACTGGGTATTTTGCATTAAGTTTGTCTTATTGAACAAGGTATATTAAGTTTCTCGAAGTTTTGAAACCCCAGAAGGAAGCGTCAAGCTATAAAATGATCCATGTTGAGCTGAGTGTTTCATGTCCGTCTGTCTGTCCGTCCGTCAGTTTTTAAGATATCGTTTTGAAATTTTGCACACGTCATTTTCTCTTCAAGAAGCTACTCATTTGTCGGAACTGCCGATATCGGACCACTATAACATATAGCTGCCATACAAACTGAACGATCGGAATCAAGTTCTTGTATGGAAAACTTTCACATTTGACAATGTATCTTCACAAAAGTTGGCAGATGTTACTTTCTAAGATAATAATGTAATATACGAAGAAATTGTTCAGATCGGCTTACTAAAGCATATAGCTGCTATACAAACTGAACGATCGGAATCTAGTGCTGGTATGGAAAACTTTTGCATTTGTCAAGATATATTCAAGAAATTTGGTATAGATTATTTTCTAAGGTAAAAATGTAATCTCCAAAGAAATTGTTCAGATCGGCTTACCATAGCATATAGCTGCCATACAAACTGAATGATCGGAATCAAATGCTTGCATGGGAAACTTCCTCATTCGACGTGGTATCTTCACGAAATTTGACATGGATTACTGCTTAAGGTAACAATATAATCTCCGAAAAAAATGTTCAGATCGCATTACTACAACATTTAGCTTTCATACAAGGAACACATATACATATAAGAAATACTGAAAGAAATTCACTTGTGAAGGGTATATTGACTTCGGTGCAGCCAAAGTTAACGTTTTTCTTCTTTAAATTAAATTTACAAAAAAATAAATGTGAAGGGAATTCAATATTAATTGCTCAAAAAAATATTTTTGCTTCTGAATGGTATTAATACTAATAATACACGAATTTTTAATTTGTGTGTTCTTGTAACAGCTTCCAACCATTTTGGCATAAGTTCTACTATAGCAAGATATTTCCATGTGTATTTTTTCAATTCCTTAAGCAAAACCCAGCGGGATATGGTAGACATTGGTAAGCGAGCAAGGTAAACGATGCAGCATGAATGTATCGCTTATCGCATGTGTGTATTACGTTATGAAAATAAGTATACTCCCATTTGATGAAGCTTTCCACTTTTACGCATTCTACAAAAAAAGTTGAAACCGTATGTAGTTATAAATTTCCTTCAATGATAAAAACACGAAAAACTTACCAAATGGTAACGCATTAAAGTGCTTCACTGTCTTCATTTTTAATTGGTCTTCTCATATGCCTTTTCGAGAATATTCTTTTATTTCTTTATTAAAAGTTTAAACACAAAAATAAAAAAAAATTTTAATAAAAACAGCAGCTCACCTAAACACAACTAACTTACTGCAAATTTTCTTCAAACGCTTGACGATTTGACGAAATAATGAAAATATTTACTTATAAGTTTTATTTCATCAACTTGTATTTGTTGTTTACATATTTTATTGTAACATTTTTCATATACTTACTTGAATGTAAGTATGAACGCAGTAGAATTTAGCCGCATAGCTTACTCTTATGCATTACCTGGTATCGAAGAATTCTACATAGAATTTTCTTCGAATCATTCTTCAAAGAAAAATGTAAGCCGTGAACCATTAGGATGGGGTCATGTGTAGAAGTTCACGCAAGCTCTCTGTTTTCTGATCGCCATTCACTTGGGAGTGGCCAGAAACGATTCTTTTACATATGACTCAAGTTTTATTTCACGACTTGACCAAGTATCCTCTGGTTTCAAGAACATCCGTTCAGGTGAGCTAAAGTGAGAAGGCGAAACATCCCCTGCATAGGGTTGTGCGCTGGGTTTGGGACCCGCCACGTAAAAAGCCTACCCCAATGAACAGTAACAACCAGCCTCGGATGAGAGACCCCCCTTTTGATGACGACCACGGCAAACGAAATAAGGACTACGATTTAAGGGCATGCACCTGGAATGTCCGGTCCCTTAATTGGGAAGGTGCCGTTGCCCAGCTGGTTGATGTCCTCGTGAAAATAAAGGCTGACATCACCGCCGTCCAAGAAATGCGATGGACCGGACAAGGACAAAGACGAGTAGGTCCTTGTGACATTTACTACAGTGGCCATATAAAGGAGCGCAAGTTTGGTGTGGGATTCGTGGTGGGAGAGAGACTCCGTCGCCGAGTACTATCATTCACTCCGGTGAATGAACGTCTAGCCACAATCCGCATCAAAGCGAGGTTCTTCAACATATCGCTGATTTGCGCCCACGCTCCGACGGATGAGAAGGACGATGTGACCAAAGATGCCTTTTATGAGTGCTTGGAACGCACTTATGAGAGCTGCCCCCGCCACGATGTCAAAATCGTGCTTGGCGACTTTAACGCCAGGGTGGGCAAAGAAGGTATATTTGGCACTATGGTCGGTAAATTCAGCCTCCACGACGAAACATCCCCAAATGGGTTGAGGCTGATTGACTTCGCCGGGGCCCGAAATATGGTTATCTGTAGTACTAGATTCCAGCATAAAAGATTCATCAAGCTACCTGGCTGTCTCCGGATCGAAAACTACCAACCAGATCGATCATGTTGTGATAGATGGAAGACACGTCTCCAGTGTTTTAGATGTGCGTGCGCTCCGAGGTCCTAACATCGACTCGGACCACTATCTTGTTGCAGCTAAGATTCGCACCCGCCTCTGTGCAGCAAAAAACGCGCGCCACCAAACACAAGGAAGGTTCGACGTCGAGAAGCTGCAATCACAACAGACAGCCGAACGATTTTCTAGTTCCGGCTTGCACTCCTGCTCTCTGAGAGCACTCATCAACAACTCGGTATAAGGGAACTGTGGGGACGGCATTTCAAACTCTTACGTGATCATAGCTGCAACCGAAACCATTGGTTTTCGGAAAGTGCAAAAGAACAGCTGGTACGACGAGGAGTGCCGTGTCGCAGCGGAGAGAAAACAGGCTGCCTACCTCGCAACGTTACGATCGACCACTACACGTGCGGGATGGGATAGATACCGAGAATTGAAGAGGAAGAGACGCATTTGCAGACAGAAGAAGAAAGAGGCCGAAATGCGTGAGTATGAAGAGCTTGATAAGCTGGCCGACAGGGGTAATGCTCGAAAATTCTACGAAAAAATGCGGCGGCTTACGGAAGGTTTCAAGACCGGAGCGTATTCCTGTAGAACCCCCAAAGGTGATCTAGTCACTGATGCCCAGAGCATACTTAAATTATGGAGGGAACACTTCTCCAGCCTGCTGAATGGCAGTGAACACACAACACCAGGAGAAGGAGAACCTGATTCCCCAATCGATGACGATGGAGCAGACGTTCCATTACCCGACCATGAAGAAGTTCGAATAGCAATTGCCCGCCTGAAGAACAACAAAGCGGCAGGGGCCGACGGATTGCCGGCCGAGCTATTCAAACACGGCGGCGAAGAACTGATAAGGTGCATGCATCAGCTAGTTTGTAAAATATGGTCGGACGAAAGCATGCCCAACGATTGGAATTTAAGTGTGCTATGCCCAATCCATAAAAAAGGAGACCCCACAATCTGCGCCAACTACCGTGGGATTAGCCTTCTGAACATCGTATATAAGGTTCTATCGAGCGTATTGTGTGAAAGATTAAAGCCCACCGTCAACAAACTGATTGACCTTATCAGTGTGGCTTAGACCTGGAAAATCAACAACCGACCAGATATTCACCATGCGCCAAATCTTGGACCCGTGAAAGGAGAATCGACACACACCACCTCTTCGTCGATTTCAAAGCTGCTTTCGACAGCACGAAAAGGAGCTGCCTTTATGCCGCGATGTCTGAATTTGGTATCCCCGCAAAACTAATACGGCTGTGTAAACTGACGTTGAGCAACACGAAAAGCTCCGTCAGAATCGGGAAGGACCTCTCCGAGCCGTTCGATACCAAACGAGGTTTCAGACAAGGCGATTCCCTATCGTGCGACTTTTTCAACCTGCTTCTGGAGAAAATAGTTCGAGCTGCAGAACTTAGTAGAGAAGGTACCATCTTTTATAAGAGTGTACAGCTGCTGGCGTATGCTGATGATATTGATATCATCGGCCTCAACACCCGCGCCGTTAGTTCTGCTTTCTCCAGACTAGACAAGGAAGCACAGAAAATGGGTCTGGCAGTGAACGAGGGCAAGACGAAATATCTCCTGTCATCAAACAAACAGTCGTCGCACTCGCGACTTGGCACTCACGTCACTGTTGACAGTCATAACTTTGAAGTTGTAGATAATTTCGTCTATTTAGGAACCAGTAAACACCACCAACAATGTCTGCCTGAAAATCCAACGCAGGATAACTCTTGCCAACAGGTGCTACTTCGGACTGAGGCAATTGAGAAGCAAAGTCCTCTCTCGACGAACAAAAACCAAACTCTACAAGTCACTCATAATTCCCGTCCTGCTATATGGTGCAGAGTCTTGGACGATGTCAACAACTGATGAGTCGACATTGCGAGTTTTCGAGAGAAAAGTTCTGCGAAAGATTTATGGTCCTTTGCGCGTTGGCCACGGCGAATATCGCATTCGATGGAACGATGAGCTGTACGAGATATACGACGACATTGACATAGTTCAGCGAATTAAAAGACAGCGGCTACGCTGGCTAGGTCATGTTGTCCGGATGGACGAAAACACTCCAGCTCTGAAAATATTCGACGCTGTACCCGGAGCGAGAAGCAGAGGAAGAGGAAGATGTTGGAAGGACCAAGTGGAGAAGGACCTGGCTACGCTTGGAATATCCAATTGGCGCCACGTAGCGAAAAGGAGAAACGACTGGCGCGCTGTTGTTAGCTCGGCTATAATCGCGTAAGCGGTGTCTACGCCAATTAAGAAGAGAAGAACCATTATCCCGCTGGGAATAGCTTTAATGCCCGGATCTTATCTTGCATATAGGACCATCGATTATGTTTAGGGTCATTGCCATGCTGAATAAAAAGTTTCCGACCATCTGCGCTGACATGCAACGTTTTTAATAGGTATGTACATATGTATGTATATTTTTATGCCAACCATTCCGACCTATGAAATCTTGTAATTACTTTCCTTATTAAATATATTTGTTTCCGAAATTCAAAACCCTTCATTTTATGCATGTTGGGAAATAAGGTCTATTTTCACCTGTACATATGTATGTAAGTATATACATACTATGTATATTTGTATGTTTGTAACATGTGAAGCTAAATGACACTGTGTGACAAAAGATTGAACAGTTTGATAATGAAAAAAAATAAATACAAAAACAAGTAAGGAAGGTCTAAGTTCGGGTACAACCGAACATTTTTTATTCTTGCAACTTGCAAGAATCAAAGCCATGAAAAATTTTAAGGTGTAAAACCAATCATATAGAAAATCCTGATATTAGTTATATAGGGGCTAGGCCAAGTTATCGCTCTAATTAATCTATTTTAAGCACAAAGATACACTGTTTTGAGTAAACCACGCTCTCTTATTTTCATTTGGATAACTAACTCACATATTGGCCGATATATGCGGTCCAATGTCACCCCGAAGTTCGAAAAATTTTATATTCGATATAGGGGGGCTATGGGAAGTACTGGTCCGATTCAACCCAATATTGACACTGTCTTATAAGATTTTTACTTAGCAAATTTGGTTGTTGTAGCTTAAGCGGCTTAGGAGATAGGCACATTAAACCTTTTAGAGCGCGGGGTCACTCCCACTTTTTCAAACATTTTTAGACACAAGTGCCCCTTCCTACTAGGACCCCTGTTCAAATTACAGCTTTAAATCTTAATTTAGAGCTAAGTTGTGGCACTTTATATGTTTTCGGTTAATGGGTGTGGCAGTGGTCCGATTACGTCCATCTACAAACGTACATATAATAAAACGCGCCTAAAACTGTGCAGTAGCTTCAACTATGCATAGTGTCATTTGAATAACAACTTTTCTCAAACAGTTCCTTAAAAAAAATAAAAACAACACGTGTGGCTAAAAAATAAATATGGGTGCAAAAACTAAAAAGCATGCCTTTAAAGCAAATTAAACCAAACAGAGAAAAATATAGTTTATAAAACTAAAAAATCGCTTTAAAACACAACAAACTAAAAAGTGAAAAATATAATAATATAAATTGGCAGTTATTATTAACCAAACTATACTTAAACCTTTGTGAGAAAAGCATAGAATGTTCTGTATAATTTTTTTCGTATATACGTTACAGATTTACCACAGTAATACAAGCATTTTTCTGTCAATATTACTGTCAGTTTACATTAGGAATCTTGAATTAATTCACTTTTTGTATGATGTGCTTTAAAAGTGTATTTTTCGATTTTTTTTTAACTTTTTTTATAGTTGAAATAAGAGTTGTTTTACGCTCTATACAACACGTAGGTCTTTAGTTTGCGTATTTGTTAATATTGGGATCTTTTCAGTAAGATAGGAACAACCTAATTTAACCCTTTTGCAGATTGGTTCAAGAGAACCTAGACATCCCTAGTTCGGCGGAAATTATATACAAAATTCTATACCTTGTAGCCGCTAAGTAACGGTTATGTGCGTATCTATCAACCAAGGTAGACTAAAAGTTAAAGGGCTATACCAATCTAATTCATGAAAAATTAGTCGATTTTGGTGATTTTTTTCTAAAGAAAGTGCTCAATCGAATGTTTCGAAGTTCTTTGGATATAAAAAGGTAAATTTTTAGCTAGATTTTAAGATTTTTTTACAAAAATGTTGAAAAATAACTGAATTATGTGTTTTCTTCGGAGGCGCAAAAAAAAAGTGCCTCAACTGCTGACATGATTCCAGCCGAATGAGTAGCTGAGACTGTTTAAATGACTTAAGCATCTTCATGCATGTATACACCACTCTACTGGGAAAAACAGGCGCACCCTCGGACAACACACCACACCTGAGAACACCACCACACTTAGCAAGCGGCCACCACGCCACGACAGCGTACTCCATCAAAATAACAAAAAGGAATTGAATTCCGCGCGCTGCATTTGAGATTTGTTACAATTTCGACGTCGTCACTCGGCTACAGCATCCTTCGCTACAGCATTAATACTTGGATGTGATTACGATTTTACACGTCACTTCGTTTGATCGCCATTGATCTTACGTACCACCGTTTTTTAGATCAGTGCATCAGTACATTTCCTATTTCATTGTAAAAACGAACAATTTCGTCTGCAAATTAAATGCACTTTAAACTCTACATCCATGTGTATTTTTTGTTAATAAAAGGTATTTAGTGTGGCATTATTAAAAAGTGCAAACAGTGGCTATATATTAATATATGGTCCTTCGAGCCTTACAAAAAGGCACTATTGGAAAAACTAAAGTCAAAACAAACATAAAAATGATGACAAAAAGGGAGCACGAAATTCAAAATAAGCATACATACATACTTATGTACATACTTTTATACACTAAAGCACAAAACTTAGTTCGGTAACAAAGTGCAGTGACACAAAACAAAAAAACTATTATATATGTACATACATACGTATATAACAAAGAAAAAAAACAACCAAATCAAGAGACCGCTAAAATAAAAAAAATAATAATAATAAAGTGGA
Source organism: Bactrocera neohumeralis (assembly GCF_024586455.1). Lineage (NCBI taxonomy): Eukaryota > Metazoa > Arthropoda > Insecta > Diptera > Tephritidae > Bactrocera > Bactrocera neohumeralis. The sequence continues at coordinate 51,508,888 of NC_065921.1, forward strand.
GCGGTTTCCAAAAGATATGCATACACATACATATGTACTATATATAAATATAAAACTCATGGTATATCCCAATAAAATCAGCAAAAAGCAAAACAGAAAACCAAAAATTTAAACAACAAGAAGGACATTAATTTCGTTCCAACAAACAAAAACATACGGTGCGCGAAACTTCTAAACTAAGAATACAAAACATACATTAAAAACAAACACTATTCGGGCACGCAACCTAAAAGCAAAAAAACAAGAAAAAACGTTAACTTCGGCTGCACTAAAGATAATGTACCCTTCATAGGTGCTTTTCTTTTAGTAACTACTAATGTGTTTCATCCAAAGGAAAACATTTTACTAATTTTTTTTAAGCCAGGGTGTTTCCTACAAACATAAAGGTTATTTAATAAAGAAAATGGACCTTTTTAACGTTTATAGTTATTTAAAATTTTAAGACGATTTGATATTAACATAAACTTAATGGAACAAAAAATTATAATAATTATATATTACTATATATATAAAATACTTGTAAATATATTTACAGTTTGCTTTATAAAAACACAGAGCAAATATAGTATCTATTTATATTTCTATAATACATATTTCTTCTTCTTCTTTATTGGCGTAGACACCGCTTACGCGATTATAGCCGAGTTAAAAACAGCGCGCCAGTTGTTTCTTTTTTTCGCTACGTGGCGCCAATTGGATATTCCAAGCGAAGCCAGGTCCTTCTCCACTTGGTCCTTCCAACGGAGTGGAGGTCTTCCTCTTCCTCTGCTTCACGCGGCGGGTACTACGTCGAATACTTTCAGAGCTGGAGTGTTTTCGTCTATTCGGACAACATGACCTAGCCAGCGTAGCCGCTGCCTTTTAATTCGATGAACTATGTCAATGTCGTCATATATCTCATACAGCTCATCGTTCCATCGAATGCGATAATCGCCGTGGCCCACGCGCAAAGGACCATAAATCTTTCGCAGAACAAAAACTCGCAACGTCGACTCATCAGCTGTTGTCATCGTCCAAGCCTCTACACCATATGGCAGGACAGGAATTATGAGGGACTTATAGAGTTAAGTTTTTGTTCGTTGAGAGAGGACTTTAGACTTTAGGAGTTATCCTGCGTCGGCTTTGCAGGCTGACATTGTTGGTGGTGTTTATACTGGTTCCTAAATAGACGAAATTATCTACTTTCCTTTCCTTTTACCTTTCACGGCTCTTTTCCAAGATTTGGCGCATGGTGAATATCTCGTCGGTTGGTTGTTAATTTGTCAGGTCTGAGGCCCTACTGATAAGGTCCAATCAGTTTGTTGACGGTGGGCTTTTACCTTTCGCACAATACGCTCGATAGAACCTTATACACGATGTTGAGGAGGCTTATTTCACGGTAGTTGGTGCAGATTGTGCGGTCTCCCTTTATGTGGATTAGGCGGAGCACACTTAAATTCCAATCGTTGGGCATGCTTTCGTCCGACCATATTTTACAGAGAAGCTGATGCATAATTCTTAACAGTTCTTCGCCGCCGAGTTTGAATAGCTCGGCCGGCAATCCATCGGCCCCTACCGCTTTGTTGTTCTTGAGGCGGGCAATTGCTATTCGAACTTCTTCATGGTCGGGTAATGGAACGTCTGCTCCATCGTCATCGATTGGGGAATCGGGTTCTCCTTCTCCTGGTGTTGTGCGTTCACTGCCATTCAGCAGGCTGGAGAAGTGTTCCCTCCATAATTTAACTATGCTCTGGGCATCAGTGACTAGATCACCTTTGGGGGTTCTACAAGAGTATGCTCCGGTCTTGAAACCTTCTGTAAGCCGCCGCATTTTTTCGTAGAATTTTCGAGCATTACCCCTGTCGGCCAGCTTATCAAGCTCATCGTACTCACGCATTTCAGCCTCTTTCTTCTTCTGTCTGCAAATGCGTCTCGCTTCCCTCTTCAACTCTCGGTATCTATCCCATCCCGCATGTGTTGTGGTCGATCGTACCGTTGCGAGGTAAGCAGACTGTTTTCTCTCCGCTGCGACACGGCACTCCTCGTCGTACGAGCTGTTCTTTTGCACTTTCCGAAAACCAATGGTTTCGATTGCAGCTGTACGTAAGGAATTTGAAATGCCGTCCCACAGTTCCCTTATACCGAGTTGTTGACGAGTGTTCTCAGAGAGCAGGAGTGCAAGCCGATTTGAAAATCGTTCGGCTGTCTGTTGTGATTGCAGCTTCTCGACGTCGAACCTTCCTTGTGTTTGTTGGAGTGCGTCTTTTGCTGCGTCACAGAAGCGGCTGCGTATCTTGGCTGCAACAATGTAGTGGTTCGAGTCGATGTTAGGACCTCGGAGCAACGTACGTATAAAACACAGGAGAGATGTCTTCCGTCCATCCCAACATGATCGATCTGGCTGGTGGCTTTTCGATCCGGAAACAGCCAGGTAGTTTAATGAATTTTCTTATGCTGAAATCTAGTACTACAGATAACCATATTTCGGGTGGAGGCTCGAGAATCGAGTTTTCTCGTAAAATAATCGATTTTTCAAATGTCAAAAATCGATTCTTAATCGACTTCGACTACTGAAGATCGATTCCGAAAAATCGATTATTTTACTCATGTAGAATCCGAATCGAGTTTACCATCCCTACTGGCAGCCATCGCGTGCACATATAATAACCTCCGCACAATAACCACCACAAAAAAAATTTTTTTTTCCATATAATTTATATGAAAAACAGAAAACAGAATGACACACCCTAATCTACATACATATATAACATATCTATTTTCCAAAACTTAAAATATTCCGTCATGATCATTTCATATGTGATACATGAGGTCATTGCTTGATCCATGTTTGTCCATACTCACTCTATGGCTGTTTGCTGTTTTGTTGTAGCGGCGTTGTCCAATGTAGATTGAAATCCCAACTGTTGTAATTGAGCCTCAAAATCGTTAAAGTGTCCAAGGACTACTGATGGTCCATTAAACTGCTAATTTATCTGAAGGATATTATTTACCACTTGCTTTCTAAATTCTGGCAGTCTATACGTGGGGTTCCTGTACACAAGTGATAAAGAAACTGTCAAATTGTTTACGTTTAATAGTTGGTAAATGTTAGCTGAATGATCCTTCTGATAATTCTGGGCACCGATCTCTTTTAGAGTTATTATGAGGCCGTTTGCCGGGCGTCGTCGGGATGACCTTGTTTCTCCATCAAGGCGTGCAATAAATATATAGCCCTCTATTCTTGATATAAAGCCCAAGTCTCAGCAAAGCATAGAATATCAGCAAAACAAATATCCGCAATATTTTTGTTTAGACACCTTTCATTTTGGTAAAAAATATCCAGGCGTTGTTCCAAACTTTCGCCTAAAAATCTGTAGCATGTCGTCAACGCGGCTTATGTCCTCAATATATTAAGTTGAGTTTTAATGGAATCCTGATGTCCAACTGTGTTCGGAAGAGAAAATTTCCCGATTACATATAATCCATTTGCACATGTGGCTCTGCTACATCCTACATATAAAGCTGACCTGCTAACTCTACCCTCTAGATGAACCGCAACTTGAGCGTATGTTCCACCTTGGATTTTATGTATCATGATAGCTTCAGCTGGAATGACAGGGAACTGTCTACGTTCTATGGTTATTTGTTTATTTCGATTGTATTGAAATGATCGAACCACGCTCATGATTGGTGTCCAATCTGCATTGCGACTATGAGGCTGCTTGGGACGTGCAAAGCTTCCAACTCTTGATTCTGCGAACTTCATCCATAGTCGCACCACTGTTCTTTCAGGTCCAGGTGACTCGGTATCCACCAACATTAGGTCCCCTGTAGCACCATTTACTAATCCATCACTCGTGCTTATATTGACTGTTACTATATACTTAATAGATGTTTTGAGCTGCCATGTATGAGGCATTCCTTGCGTTTCTGATGGCTTGAAACCCTTTACAGCTTCGAATTTTTTTTGCCCTGTTGCGTTCTGCTAAGGAACTTGACTTAATTGTATCCTTCGCAGTCGAAATGAACTCGTCGGTCATCGTGTTCTCGTTACAGGTTTTTCCCTGCTTTTGATTAAGATGTCAGTGTGTCATATTTCCTTTTGACATGTTATTTAAAGTGATGGCGAATTCTTGATCTTCCCGCTGACGCATTATTTCGGTGAGCTCGAAGTATCGAAATTAATCCCAAAGCGAGGTTCCTGTACTTGCACTCTATTGATCATTCCCTTTCGGCGCAAATATCCATCGATCTGCTACTGATGGAAACTGTTTTAAGTCACCAAACACGATAATTGGAATGCCTCCAAAGTAAGCACTGCTCTAAAAATTTGCTTTAGCCTACAATCTAAATACGCAAACATCTTTGCCCTAACCATTGAAATTACATCAATTATTATAAGGTTAATATTATCATATATCGTCCCCTCAATATAACAATAGCGTATAATTTTTTTTGGGTTTTGAGAAAATCGAGTTTAAAGTTTTTGTAATTTTCTTATTGAAGGAAATTTCTGAACATGAAATTATGCACCATTTTTTCCAATGACATTTTGACCCACTTTGTGAAAGTAGAATTTGACGAAATTTTGACCAGACATAGAATCAATGATGGAGATTCTAAAAATGCAATAAAAAAATAATGGCGTATGAGCACATACGCTATTGTTATATTGAGGGGACGATATTATATTAGCATGAATAGTATTCAATGTGTCACTATTGAGGGTCCGAAGAGCAGCGGAGTGCTGGTTGACGGGGAGTGAAAAACCGGAATGAAGTGTTAGACCTCCTATTTCAAATGCTGCCTTGCCAGTGGGTGCGCAGAGTAACACTTTGGCTGTTTCGGGGTTAGCTCCTGATACACTGTTAGCGCTGTCAACGACTGATATATAGTCGTTATAAGCCGGGTTTTGCCCACTCCAGCACCACCTCCGACACATTCGTAGAAGATTTTCTTCTTACTGACATTGTGCATTACATGATCAAAATATTCCCTCTGCTTGTTGTTAAGTGATTGTACCATTGCCAGTAAATCTACTTCTAATATTAGATTAATTAATCGAACCGCCTCTTCCACACTATTGTTGTACTCGTGAAATACACTAACATCTCCTAATTGCTCTGGAACAGCTAGAGCTCTGAATTCGGGATCCAAAAGATGAAAGACAGCTTTCTCATCAGCTGTTTCTTCCGCTGAAACATGCAGATTTTCCAGATTCCGTTCAAGCTCATTGGATAAAAATGTGTCATATTTGAGCTTATTCTGTTCAATTTGCTTCTTGTGTGCGTTGCAAACACTCTCGACATCATTATTTAAGAGCTCGGTCTCTTCTTTTCTCCATGGGTGAAACATCATGGCAGTTTCTCTGAAGAAATCAGCTCTTGAATTTTCAACGCTAAAACGTTGCCAGCGCAGAATAAGTGCTTGCTTTCTTTTCTTTAAAAATCCTGATCCATCTTTCAATGCCATTGGAAGTGCAGCTGTCGTGTCATCCTCGTTTTCTTCTTCATTGTAGTCTTCATTATTAACAGAAATATTCCTACTTGTTTTGAAAATCCTGAACCACGCTGCAAAATCTGCTAAGCATAGTTCTTCCGATTGATCGGAAGAGAGAGTACCTTTGAGAGTAGTGCTCCAGTACACTCCATACACATATGTCCGTAGAAGGCCTGTAAAGCATCCAATTCACGTCTGCGCTTGAGCAATCTTACTCGACTGTTTGAATGTGATGTATTTATAAATATCTCCCCATTACAGGCTTCAGATAAATATAGTCCAAAAATATTATATTATAAGCTGCTTCTTAAACCGATATTTCAATTCCGTTTACAAGTTTATTTCCGATGTGCTGCAGTTTTCTGTTAATGAAGAAGTTCCCAGCATTTACTTCCTCCATGGCTTGTCTCAGTAGTGCTGATACCCCTCTAATAGTTTTGTTTATATAATTAATTATGTAGCTGCAGCAAGCGTAGGCGTCCAAAATGAATTGAAAATCCATATTTGCTCTATGCAAGTTAAGGATAATTTTATTGTAGACATTAAGAAGCCTGTTCGAAAATTTTCTCTTTAAGAAAATGTGTGGCTTTTTTACAGATAAGCGAAGAGCGAGCATGTATCCTTCATAGTCAGTGTTAATTCGCTCATCCGCCAAAAAATTTTCAAAGCAGTTCAACCGTATTTATTCTTTTTCTGCAAGATCCGTCAGAGTCAATAATTCCTGTATTTTTAGAAATTAAAGTTTGTGTTGCTCAATAGCTTCCTCATTCTCCAAGGGGAGAAGAATTTCTGTTCGCGGCGTCGGCGGATATGGCATGTTGAATCGGCACACTTATTATCCATGCAGGTCTCTTAGACAAGCTCGACCATGTCTGTTTTTTGGTACTGAATAAATTCATAGTCCATATCATCCCCATCAATCGTAATGTGTCGGTCGATGAAAGTTTCAATTTCAGTTGTGTTGATGATTCCATCACTTTCCAATTACAGTACATCGCTTAACCAGTACATGCCATGACAATGTGGTGATCCCCTATACGGAAATTTAGTTCTGTAATATTAAGGGGTACTAAATGTACTCCAAACAGTCCGTTTTTTCACAATTTCAGCAATTGACGGAATTGATTGTCGAAATATCTGGAACATGTAGCTGGATCTGTCCTTATCAATCTCACCTTTTCAGAACTTGATAAGGCAGTGGCCTCTTCTTCCGAAATGTCTACTTTGTGAGGTTTGACAATTAAGTAATGAGACTGATTTTATTGCCGCTCTTGTGGTAAACCTGTGACGACGAGATTTCCTTTCTCTTTTTCCGATATACCTCCCCTCTCCATTGATATATGTACCATCGCTCTAGATTGTTTAGTTCGCCTGCTGCGTGAAGTTGAGTAGACGTGTGCGCCACGTAGTGCTCGTCACGAAAATGGAAAAAACGAAATCAAGAGCAACGTGTCGCGATAAAATTTTGCGCCAGATTGGGCGAAACAGCTTCGGAAACGTGCGCTAAAATTGTAAGAGTGTATATTGATAGTGCTCTTAGTCATGCCCAAAGCTCACAATGGTTGTCTCCGCGCGCCCCCCGCCCGAAAAAAGCTCGCATGAGCAAGTCGAAGGTGAAAACGATGATTATTGCCGTTTTTTGATAGCCGTAGAATCGTCCACAAAAAATTCGTTCCACCGGGAAAAACTGTGAATCAAGTCTACTGTTGCCAAGTACTCGAAAGATTGCGAAGACGAGTCAACAGGGTGCGCCCAGACATCGCACATAACTGGATCCTTCATCACGACAACGCGCCGTGCCACACCGCCCTCAGCGTGTCCCAGTATTTGGCCTCTAAAGGGATCGCCGTGTTGCAACAGCCGCCATATTCGCCCGACGAGTCACCCTGCGACTTTTTTTTGTTTCCTAAAATAAAATCGGTGGTCAAAGCCCCCATTTTGAGTCGATTAAAGGCGGCCGTGACGAGGGTACTCGCGGACATCCCAGTCGAAGCGTTCCAGAAATGTTACGAAGCATGGAAAACTCGCTGGGATCGCTGTATAGCTGCCCAAGGGGACTACTTTGAAGGGGATGGCAGTAGTTGTACTTAATTGTCATACCTCGTATCTACTAGTTTCTTTAATATGAACAACAGCTCCGGCCATTCTGTCTCCGCAGCTGACATTGTTATAAAGAATGTTAGCAATCCAAACTGACGGATCTTGGCTAAAACTTTTTTCTCCCAATGTGCAGGTGAGGATCGAAGTCCTTTGAGTACTTGTATATGATAGCCATCATCGTGCGGGATAAGGTTGCTGACAAAGTTTTCATCCCTCACATTTGCAGCAGTTATATTTCTTGATTCAGATTTTTTGCACAGGCAAATAGAAATAGCACTTTTGATGCGCTCCAACTCGTAGAACTTATAAATATACAGAAGCACGTCCACACGCAAGTCAGGAATAAAGGGTTAAACTTATTCCAGTGTGAGAGCGCCTCAAAATTAGCGTTTTTTATAACATTTTCCATTATGGCCAGATTGAACAAAATTACAATTTTTGGGCATTTAAATTAAAACACCCAACATTTAGTATGAATAAAAATTACTATATAGTGGTTATTTATTATATGGAGAAATTATTTAAATCTTTTTAAAGAATATTATAACAACTGACTTTTGTCCTTTCAATGCCCAATAATAGGATTTAAGCTTGTTAGCTCTCAATCATTAAATGTTTTTGATAATTTTCCGTTGAAAATATTACCATGATGCTTCAAATTACAAAACTTTTCATCAAATACCTTTAAATTTCACAAATTTATTTAATTTTCATTGTTTTACATTTTTTATAAGTGGTCTTGAACGATGCAACAAATCCCTCCGTTTACATATTTTTTTCGTAAGATTTCAATCTGGCCATCGCTCGCTTCCAATTGCTAAACGTCAAAACCTCCTGAACTCGATCAACTGTCAAAGTTTAGGTGGTTTTGACGTTTAGCAATTGCTCTCTCACTTCCAGTGAGTTAAACATCTCTTTATCTCTGCGCAAGTTATGTCAACTGCTCATTCCAAAGAGTCGTTCGACTCGCTTCCAATAAATTGGGGCAAATGACAGTCACTTTCAGTAGTTTACACATCGAAACTACAGACCGATCAAATTCATTGATTTTCGACCTTACAAACTCAATTGTTTGCTTCCACAGCAACTTTGTGCAATAACCAAATTTATTTAGTTTTTTATACAACAACGAAAATTCATTGATCACTGCAATAGTAATTCGATACTTTAATTTTTGTTTATTTTAATAATTTTGTGCAACGATCGATTTCGTTGACTTAATCGATTTTACAAACATATGAATGAGTTCAACTGACGTTGTGCACAGTCCACAGTTACAAACTTAAGAACAATATATAAATATATGTAATTTTTAAAGAAAGTTTGTTAGTTCTTAAGCAGCAACCGTTCTTAAGTTACACAATAAATAAAAATTTTAAAATTTAATCTTTCGTTCGGCTTTAATTACGAAAGTAGCGCAGTCCGAAATTCACGCACTAATCAAAAGATTACGTCGGTATACTAGATATTAATCCAAAGATTAATAAGTCTAAAACTACGTCGGTATACTAGATATTAATCCAAAGATTAATAAGTCTAAAACTACGTCGGTGTACTAAATATTAATCCAAAAAATTTAATAAATTAAGATGTGAAAAAAAGAGCCGTGGCGACTGGATCCAACCAACCCATTTACTTAACAGGTTCATAACTAATAAAGGAGGCATCCAGAATAAAAGAATACAATGGCAATGACTACAATTTGTTGTCTTTCATAAGGGAGGTAGAACTAATTCTCCCCCTTTTCAACAACAATTTGCTACTGCAACGATTCATCTTTGAGCGTTATGTGAAAAATAAGATCCAAGGACCCGTCCTTCATGCAATAAGGACACTAGGACAAGAATCCACATGGACAGACATTAAAGAGCTGATTGAAAACTTCGGTGTAAAGGAAACCTACCACAATTTGGACCACCAAGCAGTAAACCAAGAAAATCTATACAAATATTATAAAGCTGAAGAGTTTGTTTGTTTGTTTGTTTGAACGCGCTAATCTCCGAAACTACTGGTTCGAATTGAATAATTCTTTTTGTGTGGGATAGTCCATTTATCGAGGAAGGCTATAGGCTATATAGCATCACGCTGCGACCAATAGGAGCGAAGAAACAGTGGTAATTGTGAAAAAAAACGGTGGAAATTATTTATCTTTGAGGGCTTCCGTTCCTTGCGCTCCGAAAGCGGTTTATGAAAATTTCGAATAGGCAACATATCTCATTTACACATATGCCGACGGCATTTTCTTTTCGGTAATATGAAATTTAGAAGAGCGAGTATTAAGACGGTTGTGTTGTGTTATATTATGAAAATAAAGTACATTTTCAAAAAAATTAATATTTGGTTTAATATTGTTAATTTACAGAAAAATTATGCAAATCGGGTTGGGAATGAGCGAAGTCTTAAATTTAATAAACTTATACAAGCATAAATCAAAATATCATTTCTCATTTTAAATTTATTATTTTAATTGGTATATAAAATTTATGCCACAATTCCAAAAATATATATATATTTGTAAAAAAAAGGATCTTTATATGCTATTATTTTATTTTTTCCAGAAATACATTTGTAAACAAAAGGCCCTTTATCCTTTTTTAGTTTTCCACATAAAAGATTTAAGGAGTTCAAGAGCTCAAAACGTGCGCTACATCAGCTACCTACCCGACGGCATTTCGTAATGTGATAAAATAAATTTTTCAAGAGCTCAAAGCATGCGCTACATCAGCTCGAACCTACCTACCCTACGCCTTTGCGCAAATGATTATGTTATGATAACAAATGCCCACATACAGATTTGGCAATGGCAATAGCAATAGATTTGACAGTTAGCAAGACATAGATTTTATCCTGTCGAGATGCCCCGTAAGATAGGTCGTATAAGCACACTGAGTCGGGCCTTCGTTCTACACGTTTCCGTTCTTCACTGTTTTCTGAATTTATTTCTATCATTTTATCACGCGGTCGGCAACTTTTATTTTTCTTACATTATGTATATAAGATTAGGCAAAACGCAGCGCTAATTTTTTTTGCGTAAGGCAAAGTTTATTATCATCTTAATAATCATCTATTTAAACAATTTTCAGTTTTAGTTTTTTCATAAAGTAAATTTTTTTTTGGTAGGAGATTTTTTTTTTTAGTATATTAACTTAGAAGATAAATTTAAAAAATATGAATCTCTTTGAATTTTTTCTAATAGTTTGCATTGGCCGCCGTTAGTAGTTAATGCCTTTTTTTGAATATCAAAGATTTCGTATCCAAAAAATTTGTGAAAGATGTTCAAATATATAACTATTAATTAAATCAATAATTAGTTTACCTCCTATCGATTTTGAAGCCTTTCGTTTAATGGTCGATCTTTTGTTCATAACGAGAGAAATCAGATTCTGTGCGCCGACAACGCCATACACGATAAACATGTTCGCGCACCGATCGTAAAAAAATTATGGATCGGTAATTTTAAATGGGCGCTTTTTCGTATAAGCTTTACGTTCTACTGTTTCTGCTATTTTCACGCGGTTCCGTATGAACGGTCGAACGCAGCGCTAATTTGTTTTTGCGATATATTATCATCGTAATAATACTTTTTAAACACATTTTCATTTTGAGTCGGGCCTACGTTCTACGTTCTCCACTGCAAATCACTCACGCGGTTTTGAACAGTAGCGCTTTGTGTCAATAGTTTCATAGTAGTTAATCCTTTTTTGTTTTCATGTAGATTATTAATTAAATAAATAGGTTAGTTTACCTTATTTTCGTTTTATGGTAATTCTTTTGACATATTATTCAGTTTACGTAAATACCAAGTGCAGCTAAAAATAATTATTAATTTCTTTTTCTACATTCCTTTTATTAACTTTCTACGTTCTTTTTTTGTCACTATAATGCCTAGAAAAAGAACTCAGCTTTCTCGGCAGACTGCTACTGCAAAGCGACTGTGAGTGTACTCAACGAGCAATCAGTGAACAAAACCGTGCTAGAGAATCGAGCGTAGAACGCTCGCAGCGTCTCGCCTTACAAAATTTCCGAACTTTGGCGAACCGACAACGGGAATCAAGTGCTGAACGATCTCAACGTTTGGCCTCACAGAATTCCCGAACTTTGGCTAGCCGTGATCGGGAATCAAGCGCTGAACGTTCTCAACGTTTGGCCTCACAGAATTCCCGAACTTTGGCTGGCCGCAATCAGGAATCAAGCGCTGAACGATCCCATCGATTAGCACAGCAAAATGCCCGATCAGCAAGGAATAGAACTCGCAGGCAACGAGTTCAGTGCAGTAATTTATTGAATGCTGCGTTTATTTATGATTGCACCCTTGACTATACTGAGTTAAATGATATTGATATTGGTAGAATGGATAAAATTTGCAACTTATTCCAAGCAAAAAAATGGGCGGCGGAAGCTCCTGGACTGTTTTGTAGTGGTGGCAAAGTAAATATACCTATAATTCCGCAACCTACATCAGTTTTAAAAGAACTGATATAAGGCTCACATCCTTCATCAAAGCATTTCTTAAAATCACTCAAGACATTATAATACACCATTTCAGATGACTTCATTTGGTGCCAAAGAAATTCGTGAGGGAAACTTTATGCCCACTTTTAAAGTCCAAGGGCAAGTTTATCATTTGATCGGTGACTTATTTCCAGCTGAAAGGGCGCAACCCCAATTTTTGCAAATATATTTTGTTTCCCATTCAGATCAGATATCTTTGCGCTCAAATTTAAATCCTAGCTTGCAAATCGATCTTATCGATGTTCTCCAAACATATCTTCACGATCATAATCTGGACAATCTGGAAAATAGAACGCACAATGATTTAAAACTTATTATTCATGCTGATGTGAAACCGCCCAACGAGCATCGAGGTCGGTATAATGCGCCGGTAGTAGTAGTAGTAGTAGTATAATGCGTCTTTTAATCGACGAAGACAAAGGTCCCCGAGATATTGTGTTGACTGAGAGAGATGGTCGACTTCAACGAGTTTCTGAAACTCATAGATCTTATGACCCACTTCAATATCCCTTACTATTTCCCTTTGGAAACGACGGATACTGTATTAATATTCCATAGCAGGATACTACTGCTAGATCTAAAACAGTATCATGTATGCACTTTTATGCATTTAGACTCATGGTGAGAATAAATGACTTTAACAGCATACATTATTTCAAAGGATTATTCAACCAATATTGTGTTGATATGGCGGCAAAAATGATTTCAGAGAGGCTTGACTTCATCAAAAGAAATCAAAAAAAATTGAGAGCAGAAGAATACAGAAGAATACATCCATTTAAGAGATGCCGTCGTAAATGATGGGAATATAAACGCTTCTAGTATTGGCCAGCACGTTATATTGCCGTCGTCATTTACAGGATCCCCCAGATTCATGAATGAAAAAAGTCAAGATGCCATGACATATGTCAGGAAATTTGGAAGACCTGATCTCTTCATTACATTTACATGTAACTCAGAATGGCCGGAAATAAAAATTGAGTTATTACCTAATCAACATTCTTACGACAGACATGATTTGGTTTCTAGAGTATTTCATTTAAAACTCAAGAAAATGATAGACCTACTAACGAAGAAGAATATTTTTGGACCATCGAAAGCTTTTGTTTACAGCGTAGATTGGCAAAAAAGAGGTTTACCTCACACCCATATTTTATTGTGGCTGGCTAACAAAGTACAACCAGATTCTATAGATGCAATAATATCGGCTGAAATACCTGACAAACAACAAGATCCAATTCTTCATAATATTGTCATAAAAAATATGATACATGGTCCTTGCGGATTTCATAATCCTGCGTCACCATGTTGAAAGAAAACGTTTGTTCTAAAAAGTACCCTAAACATTTTATTTCGGCAACACAAACCGGTGATGACGGTTACCCAACCTACAGAGGCAGGTCTCCAGATAATGGTGGAAACACAGCAGTAATTCGTGTCAAAGGTACAGAAATGAGCGTGGATAATCGTTGGGTGGTTCCCTATAATCCAGTGCTATCACGAATTTTCAATGCACACATTAACGTAGAGTTTTGTCAATCGGTCAAAGCTATTAAGTACATCTGTAAGTATATTCATAAAGGTTCTGATCAAGCCACATTTTCGTTACAAATGAAAAACAATGAAGTAGAAAGATACCTAAATGGTCGCTATATAAGTTCCTCGGAAGTGTTCTGGAGAATTTTCCAATTTTCTATTCATGAACGTTTTCCGGCAGTAGTTCATTTAGCAGTTCATTCGGAGAATGGACAAAGAGTTTATTTTTATAATAGTGAAAATCTCCAAGATCGTGTTAACAATCCTTCATCAACGACACTTACAGCGTTCTTTGATCTTTGCAGAAGCGACGATTTTGCAAAAACCCTTTTATATCACGAAGTTCCGCAGTATTACGTGTGGCAAAGAAATTAATTTTCTAGAAGAAAACGTGGGCAAGATGTTGAAGGATATCCCGGTGTAAAAAAAGACATAACTTTAGGCCGTGTTTACAACATTCATCCAACTCAAACTGAATGTTTTTATTTAAGGATGTTACTGCAATATGTTCGCGGTCCAGTGTCATTTGAACATCTAAGGACCGTGAATGGTGTTATTTTCCAAACTTATCAAGGCGCTTGCAAGGAATTAGGTGTACTGGAGGGAGATGCAAATTGGCAAAATACCATGTCCAATGCTGTCATATTCGAGTCAGCTACAAAATTAAGGGAATTACCATCATCCTTATATTTTGCCAACCATCTGACCCCCTAGAGCAGTGTTTCCCAAAGTGGGCAATAACGCCCCCTTGTGGGCGCTGCAGGTGTCAAGGGGGGCGGTAAGAGACCCAGAAAGAAAATGGGGGCGTTGTGTAGAGGTCTGGGCGGTTATTTGTAATTTTATTTAGCTAGGAGGCCTCTTAGACAACGACTACATTAGCTCTCGACTCTCAACAACAACTTGTGAACATCAACTAATATGAATTAAAAGTAAGAATGATAGAATACATACGTCATAGTTCCGTGTTGAGAAGAACAAGAGTGAAAAACTGTCAAATGGCTTGCAAATTGTAAACAGAAAAGTAAACACTTTTGTAAATTCGCAAAATATTATTAATTCTTTCGATTTTAATGAAAAGTTTTAGTGAAGCGATTGAATATTGTGGAGTGAAAAGATTTGAATCATATCTAAAGAAATATATCGACCTATTGATAATAAAATTGTCTATTAAGTTGTGATTCAAATGGAGAAGACGTTTCTTGTGTTGTATATAAATGTATACATATATTATAAGTTCAGATGTATCACATGTATGAAATTATGATAAAAGAATTGTGAAATTATTAATTTAGTATTAAATATATCATTTCTTTTGCAAAATAACACCCATTTTTTGGCAACTTTTAAATCGGCCGGAAAACTGAAAAAACTCGTTTTCGATCCTTTAATAATAATAATTACAACAAGCCACTGCACATTTCATTTTAAAAAATTAATATATTTATGCTTAAAAATTTAAATAAATACAACAATACACTTTCACTGGTTTTCTTCATTTGAACAATTTCCACACATGCTACTCTATTTATTGTGGATGTGCCTAAAACTAATTATATACATATTTTCTCGCAACAATATTCTAAACATTCCACTGAAATTTTTCCTGCAAAGACGAATGAATTAATATTATTTTGGGAATTTCAAAAAGTGTTTACTTTTCTGTTTACAATTTGTATGCACTTCTATGCTTGTTCTTCTCAACGCAAAACTGTTACGTCACGAAATTGTTGAACAATGTATTTGTTTTTGTAAGAATTGTGAAGAGCTAAACCGAAAAAAACTAACTGTAAACTAGTGTCGTAATCTTATATTCTATCATTCTTGAATTAAAAGATTGCTCAAACTCGGTTCTATATTTCTCTCCGCGTAGTTCATATATCTGTCCTATTTTATTGAATATAGCAAAAATTAAAATCATGTCAATCGGTTGCTCCGTTTCATAACGGGGCATCTCAACAGGATAGAATTTATAGAATACTAACTGTCAAACCTCTGAGAGCACTAGTCAACAACTCGGTATAAGGGAACTGTGGGACGGAATTTCAAATTCCTTACGTACAGCTGCAACCGAAACCATTGGTTTTCGGAAAGAGCAAAAGAACAGCTGGTACGACGAAGAGTGCCGTGTCGCAGCGGAGAGAAAACAGGCTGCCTACCTCGCCACGTTACGATCGACCACTACACGTGCGGGATGGGATAGATACCGAGAGTTGAAGAGGGAAGCGAGACGCATTTGCAGACAGAAGAAGAAAGAGGCCGAAATGCGTGAGTACGAAGAGCTTGATAAGCTGGCCGACAGGGGTAATGCTCGAAAATTCTACGAAAAAATGCGGCGGCTTACAGAAGGTTTCAAGACCGGAGCATACTCTTGTAGAACCCCCAAAGGTGATCTAGTCACTGATGCCCAGAGCATAGTTAAATTATGGAGGGAACACTTCTCCAGCCTGCTGAATGGCAGTGAACGCACAACACCAGGAGAAGGAGAACCCGATTCCCCAATCGATGACGATGGAGCAGACGTTCCATTACCCGACCATGAAGAAGTTCGAATAGCAATTGCCCGCCTCAAGAACAACAAAGCGGCAGGGGCCGACGGACTACCGGCCGAGCTATTCAAACACGGCGGCGAAGAACTAATAGGGAGCATGCATCAGCTTCTTTGTAAAATATGGTCGGACGAGAGCATGCCCAACGATTGGAATTTAAGTGTGCTATGCCCAATCCATAAAAAAGGAGACCCCACAATCTGCGCCAACTACCGTGGGATTAGCCTCCTCAACATCGCATATAAGGTTCTATCGAGCGTATTGTGTGAAAGATTAAAGCCCATCGTCAACAAACTGATTGGACCTTATCAGTGTGGCTTCAGACCTGGAAAATCAACAACCGACCAGATATTCACCATGCGCCAAATCTTGGAAAAGACCCGTGAAAGGAGAATCGACACACACCACCTCTTCGTCGATTTCAAAGCTGCTTTCGACAGCACGAAAAGGAGCTGCCTTTATGCCGCGATGTCTGAATTTGGTATCCCCGCAAAACTAATACGGCTGGGAAGCTGGATCGGGAAGGACCTCTCCGAGCCGTTCGATACCAAACGAGGTTTAAGACAAGGCCCTATCGTGCGACTTCTTCAACCTGCTCCTGGAGAAAATAGTTCGAGCTGCAGAACTAAACAGAGAAGGTACCATCTTCTATAAGAGTGTACAGCTGCTGGCGTATGCCGACGATATTGATATCATCGGCCTCAACACCCGCGCCGTTAGTTCTGCTTTCTCTAGGCTGGACAAGGAAGCAATGCAAATGGGTCTGGTAGAGAACGAGGGCAAAACGAAATATCTCCTGTCATCAAACAAACAGTCGTCGCACTCGCGACTTGGCTCTCACGTCACTGTTGACAGTCATAACTTTGAAGTTGTAGATAATTTCGTCTATTTAGGAACCAGCATTAACACCACTAATAATGTCAGCCTGGAAATCCAACGCAGGATTGCTCTTGCCAACAGGTGCTACTTCGGACTGAGTAGGCAATTGAAAAGTAAAGTCTTCTCTCGACGAACAAAAGCTAAACTCTATAAGTCGCTCATAATTCCCGTCCTGCTATATGGTGCAGAGGCTTGGGCGATGACAGCAACCGATGAGTCGACGTTACGAGTTTTCGAGAGAAAAATTCTGCGAAAGATTTATGGTCCTTTGCGCATTGGCCACGGCGAATATCGCATCCGATGGAACGATGAGCTGTACGAGATATATGACGACATTGACATAGTTCAGCGAATTAAAAGACAGCGGCTACGCTGGCTAGGTCATGTTGTCCGGATGGATGAAAACACTCCAGCTCTGAAAGTATTCGACGCAGTACCCGCCGGGGGAAGCAGAGGAAGAGGAAGACCTCCACTCCGTTGGAAGGACCAAGTGGAGAAGGACCTGGCTTCGCTTGGAATATCCAATTGGCGCCACGCAGCGAAAAGAAGAAACGACTGGCGCGCTGTTGTTAACTCGGCTATAATCGCGTAAGCGGTGTCTACGCCAATTAAGAAGAAGAAGAAATATTAGATATGTATATTGTATATATATATGTTTGTTTTCGTCATACATACATACATACTTGAGCTTTGGTTTCCATTTCATCATTTTCTCACTTTTATCAAATATTTCTTTTATACATACTTAAATCCAGGCACATTATATCGGTATAAACTTTAACGCCTAAATATTTTTGAATTGTGGTGTTTATAAAATGTGTGAAATAATATCACTTATCACCGAAGCAAATTTTATAAGGCATCAGTATCAACTTATTAGAAGCTTCGTTCGCAAAAAACTTGATATTAACCTTTTATCCTGCTTTGATAACATTTTAAATGAAAAAACAGATATCCTGAGCAATTAAAGGTCTCAGAATCAGATGTTGAAGTTGAGATAAAGAAATTATTGGACACACTGTGCCACGAATGTAATTAATGAACCCAATGGGTCCTCCATTACCTATTATTAATAGGAAAATGTGGCTTTTTTGTCAGTTTTTCTGGGCAGAGCGAAATTTGAAAATAATATTTTGCAAGACAATAACGTATTTGTAACGACATATGTCCCTCTACAACTAATAATATAATCGCTAAATGATGATGAGCACAAACAAATTTGGAAAAACTCTAGACCTTCGTCCATCCGCTACTGCCGTTTTGTTTGAATTCAAACTTCAAAATATTCCTGGTATTTCTTCCTTCGTCAGTTCCCAAATTTTAATTCACGCTCCCGATGTTATTCAATATGCACCAGTTTCATTGGGAGAGCTCTCAGAAAAATCTGCTGAGTCAAGTAATAAGGACGTTAACATGTATCGACTTCATCAAACACGAAAGAACTAATGGGTCGCTACAAATCAGCACTTGTTAAACCGATTGCTTTTGATCTCAAATTCTTTTATGACCAGTCAAAGAAAATTATCATGCAAAAGTAAATCAATTTTATTAAAATCAATATTTGATTTAGCTGAATGATATTCAAAAAATTCCTTTTTTCACACAGAACAAATGGTTTTTTCGGCAAAATCAATTTATTTTATTCAAAATAGTCTCCTTCTGCTTCAATACAGTATTTGGCACGGTCCAAAAGCATGTCGAACAAGTGTTTTAGCTCGTTGGCCGGTATGGTCATCAGTATGCCGGTGCAAGCCTTTTGAATGGTCTCTGCTTCTGCATAACGCTTTCCTTTCACGGGAAAATGCATTTTTACGAAAAGGAAGAAGTCGTACGGTGCTATATCAGGTGAATACGTGCAACAAACGCCAACATTCATCTTCGCAATATTCGGGCCGAACACGTCGAATACGTCGCACCAAATGCTTCAAAACTCCAAGGTAGAATACCGCATTAACGTTTTGGCTGGGTGGAACAAATTCTTTGTGGACAATACCCTTCGAATCATAAAAACAAATCAGCATTGTCTTCACTTTTGACTTCTCCATGTGCGATTTTTTGGGTTTCGGCTCGTCCGGTGTCTTTCATACAACACTCTCCCATTTCGTTTCGGGATAATATTGGAAACACCACGTTTCGTCACCAGACACAATATCGCAAACGAAGTTTTTGTATTTTTTGACCTCTTTAAAGACACCATTCGAATGTTGGATTCTGAGCAATTTTTGGTCGTCAGTCGATTTGTGCGGAACAAACCGTGCACACACCTCTCGTAAGCCCAAATGTTCGATCAAAATGCGATAAATCGATGTTTTGGAAATCTTCAATTCCATTTCCATGAATTTCAATGATTTCGGTTGATTTTTGATGAATTCACGCACAGTTTCGATGGAATTTCCGGTGATCATGGATTTTGATTGGCCCATATGTTCACGACCATTTTGAAAATCATCACCATAAACTTGTTTCATCAATTGAAACATTTCGGTAAATGTACCAATTTTAAAAGAAAATCAAATGTTGGCGCTTCGTTCGAAACTCATTTTTGCACCGATAACACAACTGACACTTAATACGCAATAACTTCACTTCCAATCCATGAAATGTCATGAAATTCTCACAATCGATAAAGATGGCGGATGGAAATAGTGTATAACGTTTCAAGCAGCTCACGACTTCCGGTCTTTGACCAAGTATCCTCTCGGTAGCCTAAGAACATCCGTTTGAAGGCGAGCTAAAGTGAGAAGGCGAACATCCCCTACATAGGGTTGTGCGCTAGGCTAGGGACCCGCCACATAAAAAAAACACCCCCAATGAAAAGAAGCAACAAGTCTCGGATGAGTGACACCCCCCCCCCCCCCCCCCCCCCGATGACGACCATGGCAAACGAAATAAGGACTACGAATTGAGGGCATGCACAATGTCCGGTCCCTTAATTGGGAAGGTGCCGCTGCCCAGCTGGTTGATGTCCTCGTTAGAGTGAAGGCTGACATCACCGCCGTCCAAGAAATGCGATGGACGGGACCAGGACTGATACGAGTAGGTCCTTGTGGAATTTACTACAGTGGCCATATAAAGGAGCGCAAGTTTGGTGTGGGATTCGTGGTGGGAGAGAGACTCCGTCGCCGAGTACTGTCATTCACTCCGGTGAATGAACGTCTAGCCACAATCCGCATCAAAGCGAGGTTCTTCAACATACCGCTAATTTGCGCCCACGCCCCGACGGAAAGGACGATATGACGAGATGCCTTCTATGAGCGCTTGGAGCACACCTATGAGATGTCAAAATCGTGCTTGGCGACTTTAACGCCAAGGTGGGCAAAGAAGGTATCTTTGGCACGACGGTCGATATAATCAGCCTCCACCAGGAAACATCCCCAAATGGGTTGAGGCTGATCAAATTCACCAGGGGCCGAAATATGGTTATCTGTAGTACTAGATTCCAGCATAAGAAGATTCATCAAGCTACCTGGCTGTCTCCGGATCGAAAAACTACCAACCAGATCGATCATGTTGTGATAGATGGAAGACACGTCTCCAGTGTTTTAGATGTGCGTGCGCTCCGAGGTCCTAACATCGACTCGGACCACTATCTTGTTGCAGCTAAGATTCGCACTCGCCTCTGTGCAGCAAAAAACGCACGCCAACAAACACAAGGAAGTTTCGGCGTCGAGAAGCTGCAATCACAACAGACAGCCGAACGATTTTCTACTCGGCTTGCACTCCTGCTCTCTGAGAGCACTAGTCAACAACTCGGTATAAGGGAACTGTGGGACGGCATTTCAAATTCCTTACGTACAGCTGCAACCGAAACCATTGGTTTTCGGAAAGAGCAAAAGAACAGCTGGTACGACGAAGAGTGCCGTGTCGCAGCGGAGAGAAAACAGGCTGCCTACCTCGCCACGTTACGATCGACCACTACACGTGCGGGATGGGATAGATACCGAGAGTTGAAGAGGGAAGCGAGACGCATTTGCAGACAGAAGAAGAAAGAGGCCGAAATGCGTGAGTACGAAGAGCTTGATAAGCTGGCCGACAGGGGTAATGCTCGAAAATTCTACGAAAAAATGCGGCGGCTTACAGAAGGTTTCAAGACCGGAGCATACTCTTGTAGAACCCCCAAAGGTGATCTAGTCACTGATGCCCAGAGCATAGTTAAATTATGGAGGGAACACTTCTCCAGCCTGCTGAATGGCAGTGAACGCACAACACCAGGAGAAGGAGAACCCGATTCCCCAATCGATGACGATGGAGCAGACGTTCCATTACCCGACCATGAAGAAGTTCGAATAGCAATTGCCCGCCTCAAGAACAACAAAGCGGCAGGGGCCGACGGACTACCGGCCGAGCTATTCAAACACGGCGGCGAAGAACTAATAGGGAGCATGCATCAGCTTCTTTGTAAAATATGGTCGGACGAGAGCATGCCCAACGATTGGAATTTAAGTGTGCTATGCCCAATCCATAAAAAAGGAGACCCCACAATCTGCGCCAACTACCGTGGGATTAGCCTCCTCAACATCGCATATAAGGTTCTATCGAGCGTATTGTGTGAAAGATTAAAGCCCATCGTCAACAAACTGATTGGACCTTATCAGTGTGGCTTCAGACCTGGAAAATCAACAACCGACCAGATATTCACCATGCGCCAAATCTTGGAAAAGACCCGTGAAAGGAGAATCGACACACACCACCTCTTCGTCGATTTCAAAGCTGCTTTCGACAGCACGAAAAGGAGCTGCCTTTATGCCGCGATGTCTGAATTTGGTATCCCCGCAAAACTAATACGGCTGGGAAGCTGGATCGGGAAGGACCTCTCCGAGCCGTTCGATACCAAACGAGGTTTAAGACAAGGCCCTATCGTGCGACTTCTTCAACCTGCTCCTGGAGAAAATAGTTCGAGCTGCAGAACTAAACAGAGAAGGTACCATCTTCTATAAGAGTGTACAGCTGCTGGCGTATGCCGACGATATTGATATCATCGGCCTCAACACCCGCGCCGTTAGTTCTGCTTTCTCTAGGCTGGACAAGGAAGCAATGCAAATGGGTCTGGTAGAGAACGAGGGCAAAACGAAATATCTCCTGTCATCAAACAAACAGTCGTCGCACTCGCGACTTGGCTCTCACGTCACTGTTGACAGTCATAACTTTGAAGTTGTAGATAATTTCGTCTATTTAGGAACCAGCATTAACACCACTAATAATGTCAGCCTGGAAATCCAACGCAGGATTGCTCTTGCCAACAGGTGCTACTTCGGACTGAGTAGGCAATTGAAAAGTAAAGTCTTCTCTCGACGAACAAAAGCTAAACTCTATAAGTCGCTCATAATTCCCGTCCTGCTATATGGTGCAGAGGCTTGGGCGATGACAGCAACCGATGAGTCGACGTTACGAGTTTTCGAGAGAAAAATTCTGCGAAAGATTTATGGTCCTTTGCGCATTGGCCACGGCGAATATCGCATCCGATGGAACGATGAGCTGTACGAGATATATGACGACATTGACATAGTTCAGCGAATTAAAAGACAGCGGCTACGCTGGCTAGGTCATGTTGTCCGGATGGATGAAAACACTCCAGCTCTGAAAGTATTCCACGCAGTACCCGCCGGGGGAAGCAGAGGAAGAGGAAGACCTCCACTCCGTTGGAAGGACCAAGTGGAGAAGGACCTGACTTCGCTTGGAATATCCAATTGGCGCCACGTGGCGAAAAAAAAGAAACGACTGGCGCGCTGTTGTTAGCTCGGCTATAATCGCGTAAGCGGTGTCTACACCAATTAAGAAGAAGAAGAAGAAGTGATTATTAAAATGCCGGTATACGGCCTTAATTGTTTTTTGTTGTATTAACAATCGTACCTAGTATATACAGACAAATGCTACCAAAAATTTTATTCTATTTAATTATGAAAACACTTCAAAGCTAAATCTAAAGAAACACATTTCCTTTTGCTGGGTCAGAAAACTTTTTTCGTTTCAACCGGATTTCTCGTGCAGCAGTTTCGAAGAGTCTGGAATCCTTCTCATTAAAATGCTGTCCAAGCCTCAGTTTGTGAGACTTCGTAATTTTGGATATTTCATTTACCACTAAATGCACGACTAGATCACGGCATAAGTCAGCGGATCTAATGTACCAAGGAGCAATAACTGCAAGTATAATCCTTAGTACCTTACATTGAAAGTGCTAAATGCTGTCAATACACTCCATAGTTTGGCTCCGATTGTATATTAACAACTAGTTTGAATTGCGAGAGTGGATCTCCCACCAATTATGTGGTAAAGTATAGTAAAATAAACACCCGCTTCTATCTGTTGCAAGATTAAGTATACATGCTCTTGTTTAATGCGGAACTGTCAAGTTTTTTAGTAGGAATCAATTATTTGCTTGAAAATTCATGTGCGTTGAACTTACCCGTGTAGAATATAACCGAGTAGAAATGAAGCATAAACATAGTATGAGATTCATTGGTACCTCACATACCGTCACCAACCATATGGTTATAATATACATATTATGTCGGAAGTTCGAAAATATTTATATTATGTATAAGGGGGCTAAGGGATGTATTAACCCGATTCAACTCTTTTTTAACATACAAAATGATACTATCAGAAAAGGATTCTCTCTGAATTTCACACACTGACTGATATTTTATTCGGTACCTAGGAGCTTGAACAGCTTTAATTGGATTTGAACAATTTTTGGCCATGCCACTTATGGCCAACTTATGGATATTATTTGTTCCAATTTGTATCCCGTTATATTTATTACTTCTTGATTTGTACACTGGAAAATGAAAAGATCAAATGAAATTTAAAATTTGGTTTTAAGGAAAGTAGGCGTGGTCCCTTTACTTAGGAATGTGAGAAGAATGTGACATACCAAATTTGCTTGAAATTGAAATTGGTGAGGCGGGTCCTGAGATACGCGATTACACCTAAAAGTGAACAGTGTCACACCACTGCGTTTCGAACTCTGCCTTACAATTATGCCAAGGAACATGTGGATGATGGAGCCATGTGTAGCAGTTCTCACAAGTGAAACAAGTTCTTTGAACGCCATTAACTTGGGAGGGGTCAGAAAAGATACTTTTGCATATAGTTCAAACAGCTCACGACTTTCGGTCTTAGAACAAGTGTCTTCTGGGTATCCCAAAAAACATCAGTTTGAAGACGAGCTAAAGTGAGAAGGCGAAACATTTCTCCTCAGGGTTGTGTGCTGGGTTTGGGATCTGTTAACTAAAAAACATCCCCAATGAAAAGAATAAAACGACCTCGGATAAGAGACTCCCTTTGGTTATGACTACTGCAAACGTACTAAAGATTACGGTTTGAGAGAAATAGAGAAGTGTAAAGGTGTATAGCAAGAAGCAAGAAGTAAGATGTACATGAAATAAATTGTAAGAAGGCAAATTCTCAATGCAGAATAGTTGTGAAAAAAAAAGTTGCAAGTTGAAACGTGAAGAAGAAAGAAGAACATAAAATAAGATGTAAGAGTACAGACACTAAATGTAAAAGAAATATGTAGTATGCAATATTGAATGGAATAGAAACATAAAGAATAATGAAAGTGCATTATTAAAGAAGGTTGATATAAGAAGTTGATATTAAAGTAGTCGAAAGGAAGATAAGAGTAAGAAGTGGCAAACTAACTATTCGTCGAAATACAAATAAATTCTTAGATTCAGTCAAACTGAAAGAAAAGAAACAATTGAAGAACATAAACAGTGAGAATAATATCTACGCTATAGATAATGCAGTAAAAAGACAGAAATATAGAAAATAATAAACACTTCATTTATTAAATTCAAACTACGAGTAATATAAGTGATCGCCAGCAGTATTTTAAACTATATACGTATTTATGTATACGCATGCACATATTCTAAGCAACTTTTGATAAACTTTTTTTTTTAGTTTATAAGCATCTGTATTTTTATACCTGTTACAACAAGGTCTAAATATTAGTTGGTAGGATGGACTTAAACACTTTAATGACTTTGACAGTTAATGGACTGAAAGACAAGTTGAGAGAAATTGGTATTTCGACTACTGGACAAAAACGAGAACTTCAGGACAGGCTACTGCAGCACTATGGCTTGTCGCGAAATGTGCCAAGCGATGATGAGTTGAGTCGGTCGGTATACGATGACGTTCAAGAATGCAACATTCTACAGTCTTCCCAGTCCTTTGTGCGGCGACAGCTATTTACTCTTAAAGATTTAGGTGATTGTGTTAGTTCATTTACTGGTGAAGGGTCGGTAGATATTCGGTTTTGGGTAAATGAATTCGAGTTGAATGCAGATATAGTAAAGTGGAACGATTTGCAAAGATTTGTTTATGGCAAGCAGCTTCTACGTGGAGCAGCCAAGCTTTTCGTTAGAAGTCAAAGCAATGTAAGCAATGGGTTAAACTTAAAAAAAGCGTTAATTACTGAATTCGGTGCTAAGCTTTGTTCGTCAGATGTTCATAAGCTGTTGAAAAATAGGCTTAAACACTCGAATGAAACGTTACGTGAATATTTATATAGCCTAATGGAAATAGGCAAACAAATTAATCTAGACGAGGCCAGTGTCATTGATTATTTTTTTGAGGGGATTCTGGATTCACGATTTAATAAGTCTTTATTGTATCAAGCAAAGAATACAAACGATTAAAAAGAGCAGATAAAAGTGTATGAAAGGATACGAAAATCTAATGCAGGGTTAGGTAAAGTCGGCACAAATGAATCTAGGAAAGAGAGTAACTTATCAATGGTAAAGCCAAAAGAGGAATCGGTTAGAAGGTGTTTTAAGTGTGGAGATAAAACGCATATAGCTGCGCAATGTCCACAGAAGCAGTTCAAATGCTTTAAGTGCAACGAATTGGGCCATCGCTCTTTCGAATGCAAGAGTAAAGATAAAAAAACGAATGACCCAAAGAAAGAACCGAGCACGGTCAACATGTTGAGGGACGATATTTTTCAACCATTTATAAATAGCGTTCGGGATGACTTACATTTTAAGACGGTCATGGTTAACGATTTTAGATTTGAGGCACTTATTGATTCAGGATGTTCACTAAATTTGATTCGATACGATACGTTATTATTAAGTGGGGCCGGAAATAAGTTTACTAATGACCGAAGGAAGCTTGTGCTAATGTCATTGACAGCTTTGAAACTTTGCCATAGACAGCTTTGAAACTTTGATGCATGTACATAGATGAACTATCGCTAACTGTCACCTTTCATATAGTCAAAGAAAATGATATTCAATTCGCAGGGAAGATAGGAAAGGCTATTCTGAAGGATGTTGATATCGTTTTAACAGCAGAGGAAGTTGTTTTTAAAAATAAAAGTTTATCTTATAAGCCGGAGGTTAACAATAATCAAACGCAACCAGTTGAGGTAGATTCCAAAGTCAAAGCAGTTACACTAGAAAAGTGGATACAAGAGTTCGATGTCATGAGCTTGAACGAATTAGAGGAAATAAAGACAATAGATGTGAAGCATTAAGAGAAGAGTAAGAATGTAGCAAATTTAGTAAACAGATACACAACGACAGGTAAATGTGTATCACCCGTAAAAATGGAAATTGTGTTGTCAGATGAAGTAGATGTTTACCAGCGGCCTAGGCGAATGTCTTTTGAAGATCGTTGCTTTGTTGATAAGCAAATTGAGGAATGGCTAAGAGACGGGATAATACAAATTAGCAACTCCAACTTTGCTTCGCCTATTGTTGTTGTTCCAAAGAAAGATGGAGGAAAGCGCTTATGTTGTGACTACAGGCAACTGAATAAGAAGATAATAAGGGATAATTTTCCAATGGTCGTAATGGACGATGTCTTAGATAGACTGCAAGGGGGTCGAGTTTTCACGACATTGGATTTGTCTAATGTAGTTTTCAGATTAGGAGAAGAACAACCTGCAGCTTTTAAGCAACTTAAAGCTCAGTTACAGAAAGCGCCAGTATTACGGCTATTTTCCCAGAACGCGTATACGGAAGTCCATAATGATGCCAGTAAGTATGGGTATGGAGGTATGTTATTGCAGAGGGATCCAACTGACCAACAACTGCATCCGGTGCAATATATGAGCCGGAAAACAAAGCCGGTGGAGGAAAATTACCCAGCGTACGAGCTAGAGGTTTTAGCTTTCATCGAGGCCCTGAAAAAATGGAGGATATACTTATTAGGACTAAAATTTAAGATCATTACTGATTGCAACGCGTTCACAATGACCCTAAGGAGAAACGATATACCCCCAAAAATTGCGAGATGGGCGTTGTTTCTCCAAGATTTCAATTACGAAATCGAGCACCGGGCAGGGACTAGAATGGCACACGTTGACGCGCTGAGTAGGGTGTATTGTTTGATGTTAGAAGACTCATTAAAGTATCAACTTAAGCAGGCACAACTCAAAGACGAATGGACAAAAGCAGTTCGCAGAATTTGAGAAAAAGACGAGTTTGAGGACTTTTATGTTAAATATGACATCCTTTTTAAGAATCCTGAGAAGGAGTTGATAGTAGTACCAGTTCTTATGGAGGATGAAATCATTAGAATGGCGCACAGACAGGGACATTTTTCGATAAGAAAAACCCAGGATATTTTAGAAAAGATGTTTTTTATTCCTCAAGCCAATGCTAAAGTAGGCAAGATAGTACGAAGTTGCATCGAATGTATCGTTAACGAATCCAAGAGTGGGAAAAAAGAGGGATTTCTAAATACGATAAATAAAGAAGACAAACCTTTAGGAACCTATCACATTGACCACGTTGGACCACTGGAGACGACCGGCAAGTCGGCAAGAATACAGGAACAGAAGCAGTAGTAGAGAGGCTAAAGAAGCAGGCAGCTATATTCGGTAACCCAAAGCGCATCATTTCTGATATGGGGACTACGTTTACCTCGAATTTGTTCAAAGAATACTGCCAGGAGGAGAAAATTCAGCATTTGCTTATAACCACAGGAGTGCCGCGGGGAAATGGGCAAGTAGAAAGGATGCACAAGGTAGTGGTTCCCATGTTATCAAAGTTGTGCACAGAGACACCTACAAATTGGTACAAACACATAGATCGCGTACAACAGTTTATAAACAACACACCTCCGCGAAGTACAAAGCAGTCACCATTCAAGATATTAACTGGACTTGACATGCGTATGGCCAATATACCAGAGCTACAAGAACTCTTAGATGATGAAGCAGTAGGTGAGTTGAACGAAGATCGCGAATTAGTAAGGAAGCAAGCTATGGAAAATATTTCGCAAATTCAGCAGGAGAATCGCAGGTCGTACAATCTGCGGCGTAAAAAGGAAACGGGTTATGAACCGAACGATCTAGTGGCGATTAAAAGAACGCAATCCGGGAGTGGACTAAAATTAAAACCGAAATTCTTGGGTCCATATAGAGTTGTGAAGAAATTCAACCATGGGCGGTATGAGGTCGTAAAAGTAGGAGACCATGAAGGGCCGGGAAAGACATCTACAGTGGCAGAATATATGAAACGATGGACCAACTCATTCGGGGGCGAATGAGATCAGGACGGCCGAATGTAGTGCTGGTTGTAGGGTGACGAACAGCTGACGAAGACAATGTACTCACCTTAAACTTGACGAGAAAACAATGACTTAACGAAACACGAGAAACGACGGCTCGGACATTTTTGAAAGAAAAGACGAACGGGCAGTACGAGTTACACCTCAGCGAAAAGAAGACCTAAAACCTTAAGATTGTAAAAAAGTTACTTTTAAACTATTTTAACTACTTAATTCTAAATAAATCATTTTATCAAACCTAACACTGGTTTTATTACTGGAAAAGGGGCTGACCAGGTGAGAATTCCTACATACATATATGCACATTATACAAATCTAATAGTTGGACACGTATGTATATATGTACATACGTACACATATATTGACGTAAAAGAAAAAGGGATAGAGAGATTCGTGATAGCGTCTATGATCGCTTCACTTGAACATTAAGGTGCGATTTTTTTAATAATTGGCAAAAAGCAAACGTGTATATACTTACGTTATATACATGCATATATTGACATAAATAAAAGGGATCAAACGATTTGCGGTAGCGTTTATATTATCTCTTATACAATAAACATTAAGGTGCGATTTTTTAATAATTTGCAAAGGCAAAAAAAAAATTTTGCAATTTGGTCAGTGTGTTTTCACACAGGTTTCAACTTTTTGTTTGCAGAAACCACTGTGCTCATTACGAATATTATCGGTTAGGCTTTCGTATAATTGGAAATCGATATTTTTTATTTCGTTTTCGTAATTGATTCCTATTATATCTGTTGCCAACCTATAGTATATCGTTCTCTTTTGAAAATTTAATTTTGACAATCAAAAATGAGCAAGCCAAAGCCAACTATCGCCAACCTCTCTCCATTAAGGAGTTGATCGGCTTAAAATCTTTAAAGCGTCAAAGGACGGTGGTGAAAAGTAGCATTTAACGTATAAAGACGGGTCTTCTGGAAAAAACCATGTCGTTAGATCCAATTAAGTTGGAATGTCGTCTCGACATATTAAACTCACACAGTGAAAAGTTGATGAAGTGTCAATCTAAAATTGAAGAGATTGATAAGGACGACATGGCCCGAGGGAAGTTAGAGGACATAATTGTAGAAACAAAATCTATAATTAAAACAATTTTAGCAAAAAGTAGAACGTCTATTGCGGACACATTTTTCGTGACCTCTCACAGCTCAAGGCTCCCAAAAATGAATTTGCCGAAATTCAAGGGAGAATATTCAGAATTTAAAAATTTTATGAGTTTGTTTGAGAGTTTGGTCCACAATGATCCAAATATCCCAGATATTGAAAAATTTAACCATCTGGTTAATTGTCTATCTGGAGAGGCTCTGGGTACGGTAAAATCGTTTCAAATGTCGGATGAAAATTATCCGAAGGCGTTGGCAAGCCTCAAAAAAGTTTACGATAATGAATGTTTGATATTTTTCAATACAATTTCGAAACATTTTGAGTTGGCAACTATCCAAAAACCATCGGCACCCTCATTGCGAGCGATGATCGATGAAGTGTCGGCTGTGTATGATTCATTGCTATCGCTGGGCGATGACAAACAAATTACAAATGCGATTATCATACACATGGTCATGACAAAAGTAGACTCTGCCACCCGATCAAAGTGGGAAGAACAGCTGGATTACGACAAGCTACCATATTTCCTTTGCTGCTGAAGTTCATCTGCAACCAACAACAACTACACATGCCTGATCGGGTAATGTTGGCAACAGCAGTTATTCTGGTGAGGACCAGCTGTGGAGAGTACCTACCTGCAAGAGCCTTACTGGACTCAGGATCACAAGTTAATTTTATGACAGAGGATTTGGCCCAAAAACTGAGGATTCGTCGTCAAAACAGGACCTTAAATATTATAGGAATTGGAAATTCCAGTACGAAGGTCGGAGCCAAATTAAGCGCGTTTATTAAGTCGCGGGTTAATAATTATGAATTTTCGGCGGAATTCTGGATTATGCGATGTATTTCGGCTAATCATCCAGACCATACCATTAATGTTAATGGTTGGAAAAATCTGTACAATATTGAATTGGCGGATCCAGAACTCCACACATCTCAAAAGATTGACATCTTATTGAGTGCAGAAACCTTTTTCGATCTGTTAGCGGTCGGCCAAATTAAAATTGGCCCTAATCAATCAACGCTACAGAAAACTCTTTTGGGATGGATCGTGTCTGGCAAATATGTCAGCAGTCTTAGTCCTCCTCCCGAAGCAACTAGCACATTATGCCAAACTGAAGACGAATTAACGTCTATAGATTCCGTAGTCCAAAAATTCTGGGCTCTGGAAGAACTTCCTTCAGAAATAAATGCCAACAAATTCACACCAGAACAAAAAGAGTGTGAACAATTTTTCGTTAACACAACTGACGTATTGCCTTCAGGACGGCTTCAAGTTACAATGCCCTTTAAGACTGACCGTAAGTTACTCGGTCACTCCTATAAAACCGCAGTTCGGCGGTTTCAGGCCCTGGAGAGGAGAACATTGAAAGATCCAGAACTTCGTAGAATGTATCTGGACTTCATGAATGAATATAAAGCACTGGGTCACATGAGCCCAACAAACAATAAGATCCCGAGGGAGCCACAATACTTCATTCCGCATCAATGCGTTTTAAGGCCCGAGAGTACAACAACCAAATTACGTGTTGTATTTGATGCCTCGAGTCGATCTTCAACTCAAATAGCGTTGAATGAACTTTTGATGGTAGGTCCAACCATTCAAGAAGAGTTATACTCAACTCTTCTTCGTTTTTATAAGTATGCACTAACAGCGGACATTACTAAAATGTACCGTCAAATAATTATGCATGAAGAAGACAGAAATTGTCAGCTTATTGTGTGGAGAGATCATCCTTCTTAGCAAATTCAAATTTTTCGTCTTAACACCGTAACATACGGCACTGCGCCTGCTCCATTTCTCGCAACACGGTGTTTGCAAATGCTCAGTGATGCCAATACAATGAAATATCCACTCGGTTCATTGGCCATTAAAAGACGCTTTTATGTTGACGATTTATTAACAGGATCCGAAAATTTCGAGTCTCTAGATCTTTTGAGAAGTGAGGTAATTAAAATATTAAACTCGGCCGGATTCACCTTAACGAAATGGATTTCGAACCACCCTAAATTTTTCGACAGTAATTGCACTGAAAAGTAATTAAGCTTCAATGACAAAAATTCCACTAAAACGTTGGGAATCCATTGGTTGCCGAAAGAGGATTTGTTTCGAATTGTTTTAGATGACAATTTTAATGATCTGCGAGCCACTAAACGAAACATTTTATCAGTTTCAGCTCGCCTTTTCGATCCTCTTGGATTATTAGCCCCACTAGTTACCAAAGCAAAAATCTTATTGCAAGAGCTTTGGATTCAAAAACTAGATTGGGATGAGTCGATTCCATTGCGCCTCGACACTAGCTGGCAGAATTTCAAAGCCAACCTTATGCAACTTTCAACAATTAGCATTCCTCGTTACGTAAACGTAGAGTCGAGTGCCATCTGCCAAATACATGGCTTCAATAAGAACGTATGGATGCTGCATATATGTATATACGAAGCCAAACTGCTAGTGGTATTACATGTATGCTGCTTACTGTAAAGTCTAGAGTGGCTCCGCTGAAGACCAAATCTCTTCCGCGTCTTGAGCTCTCGGCAGCACATCTTCTTTCAAAATTATGGTCAAAAGTTGCGCCTATGTTGAATCGACATTTCGAAAAAATTACATTTTGGACAGACTCCGAAATTGTTTTGCATTGGATAAAAACACATCCTTCCTCATTGCAAACCTTCGTCGCAAATAGAGTGTCCGAAATCCAAGAGTTGACTGACAAAGTGCATTGGCGGCATGTGCTAACAAAACAAAATCCTGCGGATCAAGTGTCTCGGGGTTGTAACGTGGACGAATTAAATAATTCGATATGGTTTGGCGGTCCACAGTTCCTCCTAGAAGACCCTGCATTATGGCCAATTAACACCCACTTCCAGCTCTCACCAGAAGACGAAGCATTAGAGAAGAAGAAAAATGCATTCACATTAATTTCGACCACTGAGAAAAAATCAATATTGGACCTCATTGAAAAATTCTCTTCTCATAGAAAATTGCTTCGTGTGGTCGCATATTTACTACGATGGATCAGACGACCAAAAGTGCCTACGGAGGGTAGGGATCTGACATCTAACGAATTACACTTGTGTTTTTTGAAAATTGTTCAGGTGATTCAACATTCGGAATTTGCAAATGAAATCCAAAAACTGACTAAGGGCACCACGCTACCGGCAAACTTGCAAAAACTAAATCCGTTCTTGCATGAGTACTCGGATATGTCGCTATCATTCAAATTAATCCGAGTAGGAGGTCGCCTCTTAAATGCACCTCTCCCATACGATGCCAAATTTCCACTATTACTTCATAAAAATTCGCACTTCGTTACGACTTACTTACGGTTCCTGCACTTTCGAAATCACCATGCTGGAGCAAAAGCGCTGGTTGCGCTTCTTCGAGAACGCATATGGCTGATTAATGCAAGAGAAGCATGCAGTAGAACCGTAAGAAACTGCACACACTGCTTTCATTACAAGCCGAAGCTTCAAACCCAAATTATGGGAAACTTGCCATCAGAAAGACTTCGAGCGCTACGACCCTTCCTTATATGTGGCGCAGATTTTTGTGGTCCAATATATTCAACGTTAAAAATACGTGGTCGACCACCCGTGAAAACTTATATTGCAGTTTTTGTGTGCTTTACTTCCAAAGCAGTACACTTAGAATTGGTTTCTGACTTATCAACGAATACATTTATTTTTGCCCTAAAAAGGTTCATTGGTCGCCGAGGGATTCCGCAGAAAATATACAGCGACAATGCAACCAACTTCGTCGGCGCCGACCGCAAGCTGCGCGAGCTGAAAGAGGCATTTCTAGCTCAGTCAACGGAAGTGAAGGGATTCGCCGCATAAGAAGGATTCAGCTTCACCTTTATACCACCCAGGGCACCGCACTTCGGCGGATTATGGGAGGCGCGGTGAAATCCGCTAAACACCTGGTAGTTCGCGCACTCGGCAACGCTCTTCTTACCGCAGAATAGCTGTCAACTAGCCGAAGTAGAAGCCATTCTCAACTCGCGTCCACTAGCACCGTTGAGCCAGGACAACAACGATGTTAAAGTTTATTTTATATAAAGTACTCACCCTAATAATACTGTTTTATATACTCACCATACTATAATGTAACGAAATGAATTCTACTTACCCCTTTTTTATAAAAACATACTTACGCGTCCCGTTAGTTTAAGCCGTTAGGTTAAGATTTAGGCTAAGTCATAAAATTCCTGAAATAAAGAATTCAATTGTGTAAGAAGAACATTCGCGAGCGGTCGTTTATTTAATACTTTTCGGTACAGGCAATTTTTCACGCATTCCCAGTTAAATAAGTTGTCTCAAAAAGGCTTGAGGTTTTTCAAAAGGTATCTATTGTATTTAACCTTAAATTCTTCCAAAGTTTAAATGAAAAACCCACCATCATCATCATGTTTTATTATTTAAATATATTTATTTTTACTTTTTCACTTCTGCACAACATGTCTGTTCTAAGTCTTTTTAAAGAATGAATTTAACTAACTGAACTAGAGAAGAGTAAACCATAAAACTGCTGATCCTCCCACTTGCTCTCTGCTCTCTCAGCTCTTTTTCTAAATTGTCACTGTAGCTTATGCATGTATGCATGAAGCAAACCGATTTCACATTTCTTAGAAAGAGATCGTGGTTTTCTTCAACAGTATCTTTGGCAGAACGGTTGGTAAATTCAGCATACATGATGAAACATCCCCAAATGAGTTGAGGCTGATCGACTTCGACGGTGCCCGAAATATGGTTAGAACTAGATTCCACCACAGGAAATCAAGCTACCTGGCTGTCTCTGGATCAAAAAACCCATGCATCAGCTTCTTTGTATAACATGGTTGGTCGAAAGCATGCCCGACGTTTGGAACTTATGTGTGCTCTGCCCGCATATAAGGTTCTATGAGGCGTACTATGTGAAAGGAAGAATCTCACCGTCAACAAACCGTGGCTTCAGGCCTGGAAAATCAAAATCGTCGATTTCAAAGCTGTTGTTGACAGCAGGAAGAGGAAGTGCCTTTATACTGCTGTGCTGAATTTTGTGTCCCCAAAAAACTAATACAGTTGTGTAAACTCGTCTTCTTGGAATAGAATTAGCGTTAACGACAACGCAGCCTCAAAATCTAACTCTTGCCAACAGGTGCTACTTCGGATTGAGTAGAGAATTGCGAAGTAAAGTCCTCGATCGACGAAAAATTACCAAATTCTAGAAGTTTCTCATCATCTCCGTCCTGCTATATGGTGCAGAGACCTTTCTCTCGAATATTATATAGACGGTGACAACATGTGAAGGGTCAGCGTTACGAATTTTCGAAAGAAAAGCCTGCGGAAGATTTATGGTCCTTTGCGCTGTACGAGATATATGACGACATTGACATAGTTCAGCGAATTAAAAGACAGTGGCTACACTGGCTAGGTCATGTCGTCCGAATAGATGAAAACACTCCAGCTACATACGTACAACCGTTAGGTGAACCAAATTATACTCTGTTGGAACATGTTGCAAGAGTATAAAACTAAAAAGCGCACTTTTAAAGGAGTTCAAACTAAAAAGTGAAAAGTAGTTCTTAATACAAACTTACTTACCTACATCGACAATGTTTCTTTTCAAACATAAAACTATGAAAGTTATTACAAGTTACAAAAATTAGACAATAGACATACTACTGTGATTAAATTGAAAGGTGAATTCTGTCCATTTTATCTCCTTCAAAATAATACCCTCCCGCTGCAATACACTTATGTCAACGAATTTTCCAGTCATCATAGCACTTGGAAAAAACCTCCATCGTTATGAACATCCATAATTCGAACTCTTGAAATGGCAATAGAAGTCAAATTTCATACAATTCTTCTTCCATAACTCAAAGTCTCTGAAACTGGAAGTTTATTTCAGATTATGGTGATTCGAGTTAGGAAAGTTCAACTGTATATACATTGCTTGGGTTCCGATCCTCTGACTGACGGTTTTCACCTTAAGGTATTTCCCTCGCTTTGATTCTTGCAAGTTGCAAGAGTATAAAATGTTAGGTTGCACCCGAACTTAGCCCTTCCTTACTTGTTTTTATTAACATAAACAGCTTCTTGAGAATTATGGAGAATTCAGTTATGTATTATAATTGCAAAACATAATAAATATCTATAAAGTGAAACCTCTACTTGCAGACACCTCCAATAAGCGGTCCCCTCTCTTTACTGGACAAAATATCAGGAACCAAGTTTTACGTTAGGTTTTCAAAACAAATTCCACTTTAACAAACGCACATTCTCATGCCTGGACACTGTTTCACTAGTTTTTATTTTCGTTACCTTTCATAAAGTACAAGAATTACTTAACGAAAGTTTTAAGAAAAAAATAAAAAAACCTCTTACAAGAGGACGCGAAACTCTTATTTGTGGACAACAAAGATCAATAATTGAAGTAAAGGTAGAAACTAAACCGATCAACCGAAATCTATGTAAAAGTAATTCTTACATACACACCATACACACACCAAGTTTATTTTTTTATGACCGCAACTTAACGATGGATGAAGATTTTCTCATAATGAGGTTTAGGCTTTGATACAGTTTTGAATAAAATTGACATTATTACTGACGAAAATTTTACTAAGAATTATTTCGAAAAAAACTATTAAGTGGGGTTGCGGACGATTTCTTTAGATACCTCAATTTAGCATGTGTAATTAAGCCATTCAGTCATTAGTAGATATTCTGCTTTCGTCGATAATTTTTGCAGCTGAGGTCTTATACTCAAGTCAAACGCTGCAAACTCATTATGTTCACTCTACATGATATTCATTAGCGTAGTGTTATTTTGGCTTTCAGATTTTCGACGCTGTCTGCCACTTGCCACTTATGTTCTGGCAACACTATTTACCAGACTGAATTTTTATATAACGATTTAGAGAAAGGAAATTTAAAAATACCTGCAGCAACTGAAATTGTTGCTGGTAAAGGAAGCAAAGTTCCATATTTTATATCGGAAATAACGCATTTCGATTAGACACAAATAATGGATCTTTACTAGCAAGCTAATACAATAGAGTCGACTGTTGATGAGTCATAACATATTGAATCTTTGTGCTAATCTTCCAAACGCACAGTCTACGAACATTCTTGGAGAGCATATCCGGTAATTAAAAATTACTTGCTGTGCAGTCAGTTTCAACGTTCTCAAATGCGTTCGGCACTTTGCTGAGTCACTGCCAGCAATGTAAATTTTCAGTTGGGAAAATTTAAGAGTTCTACATATTCCAGAGTTTAAAATAATCAATGATTTATGTACATTATAAAAACCTTATAGTTTTTATTTTTATTATTGTATGTCTCTTTCATTTTATAATTCATATTATATAAGAATATAATATATGTATAAGTAGGTTGCCTTTTATATTTCGGGATTATAAAACAATTTGTTTTTGTTGATCAAAAATTAATTTATTGTAAATTGTATATTGTTCCCCATAATTGTATACCATACATCCATATTGGCTTTTTCTAGAGTGTTTGTGGCATTTACTGGGGATTTGCTTTGACATAAAATAGCGGTGTCATCTGCGAATGATGAGGGTACTTTGCGCTGCTTTGAGGAACTACAGCCATAATTGGATACTCCTCTGAGATAAATTCCTTAATTTTAACTGTAAATCTCGTGTTTCATATCATACGAATAACTGACGAAAGCTGTTGAGCAAAGTCATTTTAATTTTATGTATGAGTCCATCATAATATACTTTATCAAATGCTTGGGCTACGTCGGAGCATTACTCTTTGATCTCATTGGTGATTCGATGGACTAGTATAATAGTACCATGTTTATCGAGAAAATCGAATTGATAATTATGAATAGTTTCATATTCGTGGAGAAAAGAAGATAATTTGGATAGCAATACTTTTTCAAACTTGGAGAGAACGGGCAACAAACTAATTATGTGAATGTGAGAGGTATTACCAAATATAGAAAAAATTTCAATTTCGGGAAAAATCACACGATGTCATATCTGCTGAATACGGTGGTTGATCGATAGTATGCATTGCATTTTTGCCTTTAACTTCGGTCACAATCGTGACTCGATGCGATGGCACATTAGTTATTGTAAAATTTATGAATTGTTCTTCCACAATTCCGGCCGTTTTCGGCGGATGTTCTCACCCCCATGTCTCAATATGGCCAAATAGAACTCCATATTGACCATCAGTAATGCTCTCCATGAATGTGGGATCGGAATTCGATCAACCATGTCCAAAGAGACCTATTACGCTATTCTTTTTGAAAAAAAATCAGCTTTATCGGGACGAGTCGAGCAAGAACGCATTTCATACCCAAAATATCCACCAACACCATTCGAAAGGACTTGCAAAAGATGTCGAACTCTCCTGCCATCTCTCTAACACTTGCTTGACGATTTTTCTCAGGTCGAAGGTCGTACAGAACGAGGTATGTCTTCAAAGATTTCTCGGCCGTTTTTGAAGGACTTGTACCACTCGTAGACTTGTGTTTTGATAAATTTGTATCTATCACTATAAGCCTTTTCCAACAACAATACAAATACAATAGAAATACAAAATTTTAGACAAATTCTTTGTTCGATATTTTTATCCATTGTAAAAATCCCAACGCACTACTGGGGTGTACCAACTTAAGCAGCTGATGTAAAGAAACTGGTTGACAAATCGCGCTCATATTTAGCAAAGTAATTAAGGGCAGTCCTACCAATTTAGCAAAATAAATTGTTTTGAAAAATCATTTCACAATATACTTAAAAAAAATTGCTTGAAAATATGTTTTCAAATATACCTCAGCAATATCAAAATGCAATTCGCCCGGACCTTTTCTACATTCAATATACCGTATATATAGTAAAGACATACACTGTCTTTAAACCGTTTAGGTTTGTCAAAATTTCTGATACTTAAATCATCCTACTAAAATTAATTCCGATCCTCTGGTTGACGTTTTTACATCAACTCATTTTAGCCTCTTCAGTTGAGTTTTATGGCATGTTTAAGGATGGATTTAATATATTTTTCGTTGAAGCAAAGTGAAATATAGTAATAAAACTAAGTGAGCCTATAAACTTCAATATAAGCCAATAATATACAAAATTTTATTGTAATCCATTCACGATTTCATCTAAAATTAAACATTTCGCAATAATCATGTCTATTCTAAAGCCAAATTTTGCTGGTATTTTCTTGATAGCAAGCAAGACGAGCGGTATTATAAAAGTATTGTCAAAGCAATTGAACTGGCTGGCATTATTGTATAGCTCGCCATTATTTCATATAAGAGAACATTACAAGAGAGTAGGACATTTTCCTATTTTGCTAAATTTATTTACTCTTTTACTGCAGTCGCCTGAGCGTTGTGAATTTCCAATTTTTAAGGTGCTTGAGAGAGTTGTTTTTTTCTTCATTATATGTAGTTTGTGGCGTTTTTCTGATTTCATGAAATTTTTCGTTTCATCGTTGTGCTGCTGCTCCTATTTTCAGTCTGAAGAGAATTATCGACACGACAAGTGGTGAATTATAATCCCGTTCGACTGTGGTGAAGTGTTGGTAGGGCAGAAAATAATTAGTTTTTACAATATATTTTGTAAAAAATTTCGTTAAATCAAAAGTTTAAATATATATAAATAAACGTGTTGTCACAAAATAAACCTAATAAAGTAAAATAAGTTGATATCACAAGAATTTTGATTTGATATTTATTAAAAAGTGTATTGAAATTGTGTTAACCGTATTCAAATTTTAAATTCAGTGAAAAACTTCCCAGGCAGCAACTGCAAAGTATTTTTAGCCTAGACGGAAGTCGGTTTGCTATTGTGAAAGCGTGCTCTTAAAAGTTCGGGCAAGTTCGGCAATCTTTATTGACGCTAATTTTAACTGCACGAATTCTACACATTTGCCTACAAAATAAATACATACAAACCCACCTACAAACATTTGTGCATATGTATGTATTTCAACATACATCTGCATATGTATTCTATTATAAAGATTGATGAGAATAGGCATTCTTGTATATGTATACCAAAAAATCCATTAAAAAATTCGCAAAACAAGAAATTAGTGTTTTGAAGTATAGCTACAGACATATAACCTGTTAAACTAATAATTATTACAAATTAGAAGATTCTGAACCAATAAATTTATTGTAAATTGGGATAACAGTGAAGTGTAAATATTGTTACATATATAAATGTATACATATAATCCATTTAGTAAAAAATACAAAAATAACCATGTGGTATTCTAAAACAGTATATGTATTACTACATCCGTTGTAATGCCGGCAGTTTGTGTATGATGTACTCTTACAAATAAAAAATAAAGACATTATAAATGATGCAGATATGTATTTAACTAGTTACAAAGAGTTGGGATATATGCAATTAAAATTATCCATACTAAAAGATGAAAAGTGTTTTCGTATTATCGAAAATTATTGTGACCACTGCTCAGAGGGGATATAGTGTTATTTTTATATTTACCTAGTATGATTAAGAGGTGTATTCAAAAACTAACGGGAATTTTTGTTTTTTGAAAAAAAAAATTGTTCATTCGTTTACTTTAATGATGTTGCCTTCAAAATAGTCCCTTTTCGATATTATATACTTATGCCAGTGGTTCTTCTAATCGTCGAAACACTTTTTAAACTCGTTTGTTGGGATCCAAACAATCGCCAACTTCATAAAAGCACTTCTAAAATTAGAGGCTGCTACAGACAAAGAAGCTGAAAATTTTATGACACTTTAAGACCATGTATATCAACATAATTAGGCATTTCATATAGTCTCATAAAGTTATAAGTTATAACGAGTCGAAAACATAGCGTTAAGAATTTCGTAAACTGTTTAATGTAATGTTTATGTAATCCAGCAAAAATTTTTTTAAACAAGTGTAAAAATTTATGATTTTTGCATTGTGACAAGTTGTGAGTACCCCAAATAAAAAAGTTTTACAATTGAACTCCTCGAAGTCACGAAATTTTAATTTTAAAATTCCCATTATATTTTGTACACACCTCTACATGGCATATATCAAAATGGTATTCCACCCTAATAGTTATTTAGGGTAAATTTCAGAAAATATTGACCCTGTTTCGGGTTTTAAATTGGAGTGGACTGATTTTGGGGGACTTAGAGATAATCCAGATTTAGAATGTTTGTGTAAAACTGGGTTTTGGGTGATTTGTATCTAAAGTTCATAAATTTAATAATTTTAGATGTGCGGTTCTATATAAAGTGTTACTGTTCTACTGTGCATTTTTCATATATTAACACTTTATTAAATTGTTTCTACATATTTATTAGGTACTTATTATTGCAAATATAGTTTTAATATAATATTTAACCTTTTATTCATTTCTATTAATTCACACAATAAAAAAAGTTCGCATACTAACAAAAAATCGGGCTTACCATATGTACATTTTTGGCAAAAGAACCAAAAGAAATAGAGAAAATAAATTACAGTAGTGACAAAAAAAAGAGGACACCTTAGAAATGTGTGATTATTTGATTTTATTTAAAAATGTTGACTTATATAAAAAAATTTTCATGAAACTTGATGTATATTAGTATTCGAAAGAAAAATAAATAATTTAGTTCAAAATAAATATTTCCATTTTTTATTAGAAGCCGAAACAAAATATTTCCCATATTTAAATTTTTACTATGATACTTATAAAAAATGTTCTCAAAACCAAACTGCGATGCAATAAAACTCGATTTTTTTTAATTAGTAATAACAATAGAGACATAAAAATGTCTTGATTTAATATTTCGTGTCGCCTTTTTGTTTTTTATCACGGTTTTTAGTCGTTCGGGCATGGAATCAACTAACGACTGTAAAATTTGTGCCGGTATACCGTTATATCAATTGGCGGTATACCGTTATATCAGATGTCTTCAATTATTCGGTCAAGTTCTAACAAAGTCCTTGGTCTCTTGCCAAAGATTTTTTATGGGGTTTATATCAGGACTGTTCCCAGGCCAGTCGAGTGATAAAATACCCAATTCTGCTAAATACTTTTCTATCTGAAAAAATTAAAATGTGTATTAACCATGAATTTGTAAAAATGAAATGTTAATAAGGTTATGTAACATAAAAAAATGTGACTTACTGATTTGGCTTGATGCCATGGCGCAGAATCATCCTGAAAAATTATGTTGTCCATATAGGAAAAGTGCTCTTGAATTGAAGGGACCAGGTTTTCCTGTAAGATCTGTTGGTATTTAATGGCGTTAATATTTCCATCAATCAAAGCCAAATATCCAGCAACATGATAGGAAAAACGCCCCCATATCATCCGACTCCCCCCTGTCTGACAGTACGTTTCCCACACTCATTACTGAAACGTTCACCAACTCTTCTGCGAACGTACGACATTCAGTCTGAGCCGAAGATGTTAATTTTAGACTCATCTCAAAATATGACTTTTCTCCAATCTTCCTTGGTCCAGGTTTTATGCAGTTTCACCCATTCGAGGCGTTTTTGTCGCATTTTTACTCTCAATAGTGGTTTTTTGGCAGGTCGACAGGCAGTTTGTCCGGCTCCTTGGAGGCGCCGTCGTACTGTTCGCGGACTGATTTCGGTTCCATTTAATTCCTGAACTTCGTTTCTGATGTCTTTAATTGTTTTAAATCTTTTCTGAATGTTAATCTGCTTAATATGGTGGTCATCCTTGGTAGTAGTCTTCTTCGGGCGTCTGGAACCCGTTTTGCGTTTTAAAGACTTAGTCTTCGCATATTTCTGAAGGAAAGCACCGACAGTTGTTTTGCTAAAGTTTATTTTACCACTAATTTTACGTACACTCAAGTTTTGCACTCGCAAAGCCAAAATTGTGGTATTATGAACCTTAGTCAGTTTTAGACTTTTTCCACAATTCATTTTATTTACAGCCATCTCTATACTCAGAAATATAAATAAAAGCGTCTTGAATAATAAAGTTTGATTTGTTAACACTATATCGATTTAAAGTCACTACAACTAAGGGTTCCGCTTTTTTTGTCCGCTACAGTATAATCCCATTTGCAAGAAACATAAATTTTGTTACAAGTTTTTCCATATAACTGGTTTTTATTGAGGTTGCTATTTCCTAGCAGTTATTTGTAACGATTTAAGCGATCGAGATAGATATAACGTTTCATACATACATCCGAACGATAAGAACAAACAGTCTGTCTGTGAATGCCGTAATAGTGCTTAATGTCACACGATCTGACTTCTGCTTTATTCGGGCATGACATATAATGAACGTATGTATGTAGACCTAATTCTGCCTTCGGCGATTAACTTAGAATATGTAAGAGTGATAAGGTTCAATCAGTTTGTTGACGGCAGGTTTAATCTTTCACACAATATTGCTCGATAGGACCTTATA
Organism: Bactrocera neohumeralis; assembly: GCF_024586455.1. Taxonomy (NCBI): domain Eukaryota; kingdom Metazoa; phylum Arthropoda; class Insecta; order Diptera; family Tephritidae; genus Bactrocera; species Bactrocera neohumeralis. The sequence continues at coordinate 51,551,980 of NC_065921.1, forward strand.
TGCGATATTGAGGAGGCTTTTCCCACTCGTTGGGCATGCTTTCGTCCGACCATATTCTACAAAGAAGCTGATACATGCTCCTTATCTGTTCATCGCCGACGTGTTTGAATAACTACGCCGGTAATCAACCGCCCCCGCCGTTTTGTTTTTCTTTGGGCGGGTAATTGCCATTCGAATTTCTTCATGGTCCATGGTCTTCCACAACTTCAATATGCTCAGGGTATTAGTCACTTGATCATCTCTTGGGGTTCGACAAATGTAAGTTGCGAGCTTGAAACCTTCTGTCAGTCGCCGCATTTTTTCATATAATTTTCGAGCATTACCTCTATCTGACAGTTTGTCAAGCTCTACGTACTCACGCATTTCGATCTCTCTTTTTGTGTGTCTACAAAATTCCTCTCTCTCAAGTCTCAGTTGTACGTACGGAGCTGAAAGCCGTTCCAAAGGTATCTTTTATTGAGTTGAACATGAGTGCTCTTAGAGAGCAGAAGGGAAAATCGATCGGCTGTCTGTTGTGATTGCAGCTTTTTGACGTTTAATCTTCCTTTTGTTTGTTGACGTGCGTGTTTTGCTGCACAGCCAGATAGTTTCATGAATTTTCTTATGCTGGAATCTAGTGCTACAGATAACCATATTTCGAGCCCTGGCGAAGTTGATCAGCCTCAACCCATGTGGGGATGCTTCATTCTGCAGTCTTAGGCCGGTATTCCGTATAGTAATAGTAGTATACTGTATAGTAATATACTGTATCTGCCAGAATAGCAAAATGCGACTCCTGACTAACAGAGTCACTAAATTACGATTGTGACAATTAGAGACATGAGACAATCGTGACAAGCAGAATACCGGCATTAATTTACCGACCGGTGTGACAAAGATACTTTCTTTGCTCACCTTGGCGTAAAAGTTGCGAAGCATGATTTTGACTTGGTAGTGGGGGCACCACTCATAGGTGCGCTCCAAACGCTCATAGAAGACATCTTTGGTAACATCTTCTATCGGGGCGTGGGCGCTAATCAGCAATATGTTGAAGAACTTCGCTTTGATGCGGATTGTGGCTAGACGTTCATCCAGGGGAGTGAATGCCAGTATTTAGCGACGAAATCTTTCTCCCTCGGACCTACTCATCTCAGTCCTTGCCCTGCATTTCTTGGCCGGTAGTGATGTCATCATTTACTCTAACGAGGGCATCAACTAGCTGGGAAATGGCATCTTCCCAAATAAGGGGCCGGAAATTCTAGGGTCATGCTCTTAAATCGTAATCCTGAATACGTCTGCAGTGGTCGTAATCAAAAGGGGGTTACTCATCCGAGGGTGTATTCTTCTTTTCATTTCTATAGTTTTTTACGTGGCGGGTCCCAAACCAAGTGCGCCACCCACTCCTAAGTGAATGTCAATCAGAGAACTTTCCTCACTTGCGTAGCGTCCTGACGGTGAGCATTACCAAAAGCTCCGTCGGGATCGGGAGGCACCTCTCTGAGCCGTCCGATACCAAACGAGGTTTCAGACAAGGCAACTCCCTATCGTGCGATTATTCGAACTGCAGAGCTTAATCGATCAGGAACAATCTTCTATAAGAGTGTACAGCTGCTAAATTGCGCCGCTGATATTGATATCGTTGCGCCGTTAGTTCTGCTTACTCCAGTCTGAATAAAGAAGCGTATACTTTGTTTACATTCCTATCATCAAACAAACATTCGTCGCTCTCGCGATTTGGCTCCCAGGTCACTGTTCACAGTCTTAACTTATTAAAACCAACAACAGACTGAGTAAGCAATTGAGAAAAAAGTCCACTCTCGATGAACAAAAACAAAACTCTATAAGTCACCTATTATTCCCATCCTGCTATATGAGGCATGGACGATGACAAAATCTGATGAGTCGACGTTACACCGAAACGTGAAGAAAGACCTGGCTTCGCTAGGAATTTTCAATTGGTGCTACATTGCGAAAGGAAGAAACGACTGGCGCGCTGATATTAACTTGGCTATAACCGCGAGTAAAGAAGGTAAAGAAGGAGACGAAATTGTGAAACTATAATTCTAGGAATTAATTTTGAAGTGTTCATATGATGTGATTATTAAAATTTAGATTTGCTTTGCTAATTTGTGCAAATTTTCAGTTTTTTACTTTTTCGCTTTTTTCGAGAGGAAATAATCTATCTTAGCGATTTCTTCTTCTTATAGCTAGTAGTGGCTAATAGTGCCGGGTTTTCCAATAGGGATGATATGATTTCTAAGTGTTATGGTATTTAATATGTCATGGTCTGAAATTATTTTTTCGTTGTATTCAGTAATATCTACAATTTCATCATGGAAAGATATACGCACCAACAAGGTTTAGTTTAGATTAGATAAGTAAATGAGGATTGTACCGCGACCTAGGGTCTATTGTGCCCTCTCCTAACTCGCAACGTCTCAACGAGCTCCAATACAATGCTAGGTGCTATTGAGGCGATGCTATCCCTATTTGGAAACATGGATCCAAGGGCCTTAATCCTGCGCCTACAGACTGCTGTGCAGTCCATCAGCAGGTATTGTGGCGTTTTAAACTCCAATTCGCAGAACCGGCAATTTGCACAAGAAGCTAGGCCCATGTTAAATAAGTGCACCTTGAGCTTGCAATGGCCAGTGTAAAAGGCGACAAGTAGTCTGGGTTTTTTCGTTGGGAAATTGATTACATATTTAAAGCTTTTGAGGTTGTAACCATCTTAGCATGGCGCATGCCTGCGAGTTGTTGCCAATGCCTCTCCCTACACACTGTTTCATCATTATGGAGCAGCACCTTTATGATGTGGGGACCAACCGCTATGAAGGGTACATGTTGTTGGATGCTGCAGAGCGGGCAAGCTCATCAGCCAGTTCATTCCCGATTATACCTTTGTGACCTGGCACCCAAATAAGGTGCACTTGGTTACGTTCTGATAGACTATTCAGTCGTTCTATACACTCTTGCACTAATAGCGTTTTTATCTCGTATGCAGAGATCGCTTTGAATTTGGTAATGCTATCCGTAGGGAGAAGAGCCAGTAGTGTGACGCCATTTAGCTCGTTTATACGTTGGAAAGAGATTACCTTACCTTTGCCCAACCCTTCTGCTGTAATTTCGAGCAGAGTGTGTTTGGCGACTTGACCGATTACTAGGTGTAGCGAATTGAGCAAGACTTCAAGTGCCGCGTCGGACATGCAGTCACGGGGGTGCCTTTGCAGCTTATTATTTGAAGTCCTACCATTGTCTGCGAGGCTTTCGGAGCCAAAGCCACTGCTCCATAAGTGATAATTGGTCGCACTATCATGGTGTACAACCATCTGATAATCCTTGGGTTGATGTTTAGTCCAACGCTTCAGAACCAACCCTTGGCCAGGCCTAGTCCCCTTCGTAAGATATCGCAAAAAGTATCCCCAAATTTTCCCCTGCGGATTCCATTGTTAGTTAGCAACACCAGTAGTTCCTCCACTACGAGACTCCACAGCAGGAGGGATAGCACTCCTCCCAACGGATATAATCTTGTACTTCTGAGACGAATACTGGTTTCTCCTAATCAGATATTCTGGTGCGCAGTACGGCTTCTATCCATCTGCGCACCGGTGCCCTTGCCACGCTCTTGTGAGATGTGTCAAATACACCTTCAATGTCTCGAAAGGCGCATAAAATTACCTCCCCAGTTTCCAGCGAACTCTGTATCTCGGAGGATAGCTGGTACAGAGCAGTGTTGGTCGATCTGCCTGCTCTGTAAGCATGCTGATTCGCATGCAGGGGTGACGTTATCAGGATTTAGCCAGTAAGTAGCCCTTCCTTCTCACTTTCGGTATAAAGATCACTTTTGCTATCCTCCATGGTTTAGGGATATACACCAGCGCCAGGCTATCTCTTATCAGCTAAACAAGGTAAGGTAGTTGACCCTGTTTTCCTTGTTGCAGAAGTGCTTGAAAGATGCCGTCCGCCCCCGGGGACTTGAATTTAGATAACGAGGTCGTAGCCCATCTGACTGAGTCCGCAGTAAACAGTTTCCGTGCGACTATCCAATCTAGGCGAGACGGCTTATGTTCGATGACAGGTAGAAACTGGTCCTCCTCTATTGTCTCTGGGAAATGCGCACGTAAGAGTGCCGTGGCTCTCTCCTCTGCGCTGTTCGTATAAGTACCGTCACATTTTTTAATCGTTAAAGCTGAGAGCCCGAATCTCAAGATCCTGTAATCTGGCAGCGAAGGTTCTGACAACATCTTCAACTGTGAGACCTTCCCCGACATGAGTTAGTCACTCAGGGTGATGTCTAGCACTTCCTCCTGTTACTAGTCGAATGCACATTCTCAATACTTATTATTACTAACAATAAATTCAAGGAGAGACTCACCTCGTGCATTAAAGTCCGTACTACCCCCATTCAGTGTGGTGCAATCTCGCATTATACCCCAGGACCAAGGCAGTATGTTCTTCCTGCAGTAATCTACCAGGCCCTGCACAGCCTTTAGAAGCGTAGTATGCGTGTCTCCTGGAAAATAGGCCGCTGCCATGACGAAGTCCGCACCTTCGTTGTCCCTGACCTGCACAGCGGCCAGGCCCAGTGTTAGGAATTCTGAAATACAAAAGTAATCAATATTTCTCCTAACTACTATACATGCTAGGGGTCTCCCACTGCAGGGATCCCAGATTACGTTATTGCAGTCCAAGTTGAGGCCCCTGACCTCTCCTCTGTGGACCCATGGCTCCTGTATTGCAGGTTCACCTGGACAACCTCTATACCTGCGAGCACTATAGGGTCGGTTCAATGAGGAACTGGTTCTCATCTACACCGTCCCTTGCATTGCCATTCAGGTCCTGAATTCCCTCTAGAAGCTAATTTTAAAATGATAACGACTTTTTTTTAAATCTTCTACTCCGAGGAGGCTCACTTTGTCCCTGTCGATTCTGGTGCGAAGAAAATCCACAAATAATTCATAAACACCCATTACATTCACTAAAATTGAGAGTTTGATATCGTTTTTGGTCTGGAATCATCGATCCCTACTTCTTTCGAAATTAAGCTGGTGACACCGTTAGTGTCAATGGAGAGCGGCATAGATCGATGATAACAAACTTTTTATGGCCGCAATTGGAAGAAGTAGACCTTGACAAGGACTGATTCTAATAAGAAATTAGTTCTATTGATTGTATGTCACATTACATAATTTCCTTAACAATATGTATTTCCTTAACAACTAGTGTGTGCTTGTTTTAATCATATCACTCTTCTTGGAAAGCCTTGGAGCTAAATCGCGATAAGAACAAACGACTGTGTAAGCGTTGTCTACTCCATAAAACTGAAATAATATGATATATTATAAATGAAGCTACTGTTATGTACCTAATTTGCTTGAAATTGGTCTAAATTTGGAGGCGCCATGCCAATGTAGAATTTATTACCGATTTAGATTTTGATTTTTGTAAGAGTTTTCACACTTTTAATAGTTTTCTATGAAACGTAGTATGGGAGTAAGAGTAGTTATTATCCTATTTTATAAAAAGGGGGGTATCTTATTTTACAAATTCTATTTTCATTATTCATTATTATTTTTCGTTAATTTATATAGCTTTAGAATTTTATGAGATATATGCATTAAATCTTAATTTGATGATATTTGTTTTTTGCATTTAAGGTGAAGATATTTATATATTTTCGATATTTCAAACAACCACTAGGTGAAGAAAAGTACTCTTAGTTATTTTCAACGGTTTATGTACACAAGAAACAATGCGAAATAAAGCCATATACATATAGAAAAGAAAACAATCATAGTTGTAATATTGTCAAATTATCGTCATTAAGTATAGATACCACGGAAATCCGATATTAGTGTATAAATTCATCGTCCCATAAAATTAATATCTAGAAACTATATATATCATATCATATAGTAACTATGTATATACTCTAAATTTATATGAACAAGTCTTTTCACAAATTGAGCGATAACAGGAATATGTCCACCATAAAATTTTTGTTCATCTACGTAATATCATCAAAATAAGAACTAAAACGATCATTACATGGTTTTTATATTTTTTATTGTATGAGGGGACAAATTGCAAAAGTTTTTTATGTGCAACACGTTTATACAATTTTCAGATAAAAGGGTTTCTAATAAAGCATTTATTATTCTTTACAGCTTTCAATTTTGAAATAGCGCCTCTACGCTTAACTTCAAGCATTCTGAGATTTTCTCAAAAAAACATTAGAGGCTAACATAAATAACATCATTATCGAAAGGTGCACTGCATTTCATGGTGAATAGTAATTTTGACCGAGCACCACAATGGCTGAAGCCGAAGGAGGTTCCGAGCAGGATGATGTTTCATTTCTGCGAACGGTAAGAATACGAAAAATTAAAAACAATGAGGAAATATTCCTAAAAACTTTACGTATAAAAACATAGTATGTTAAACATAATCCAGCATAAAATTTTAATTTTATGTTTTATTAATATTATTATTTTCGAATTTAATTTAATTCAGTGCTTACCGATGCTCATATTCTTGATTAACCTATCTCTAGCTAATACTGTTTTATCACACTGGTGCACGGGACATATTATATAGTTAATCCAGTTACTAAATTTTTTATATTATTAATAGGAACTATTTTGTGTGATGGTTTTTGTTATTGAACACAGTTCGTTATTATAACACATGTATTAGCTTAAAATATTTTTACATATATAATATGTATTTTCATTTCTATAAGAAACAACAATGAATGAAACGCTGACAGTAACCTAGACTGTTAACTTTTCACGTACAGCATTTTTTCAGTTGTTTCGCCCGCTCCCATATGCCACAAATGATGCTAATTTCTTCTAGTAAACTTAAAACTAAAACTTAAAGTCTTTTCTTTCTAAAAAACATATATAAGCACTGAAAACATATCTTTAATGCTAACTTGATCTTTACCTTTAAGGGCTATACTATTTTGCTTGTAACAAAACGGCGATTCTTTGTAACGAATTTGTAAATAAGTTTAGATGAACTCCCAGCGTGCATTTCCTTTCTTACTTTCGCTTCGGTGTTCTTAGTTTTTGCTACTCATATTATAATCCAGTTGAGAGCATACATATATCAGGTTTTTCTTTTTTTTACAAATCAAAAAATAGAACTCAAAAGACAAAAAAAAAACATTAAAGCTTACACCGTTTATTCGATAAAAACACTTACTAATAAGTTCCTGCAGTGCGATCGCGGGCAAGCATAAAGAACAACATAAAACATGATGACGATGAAGATCATGGTTAAGTCGGTTGATAAGTACAGTAAAAGCTCCTTATTCGCGCTTCCTTTATTCGCGTTTTCACTATTCGCGGATTAAAAAAATGGGACCCAATTTCTATATTCGCGACTAAACATTTTCGCGGATCTATTAAGTACATACATAATAATAAAATTATTCCAATAGGTATCCAACCCAATATTCTTGTCAAATGGACTAATAAAAAAGTAAAATAGATCTTATTACAAGTTAGCCTAAAGTAATGTTGTTAAATGATATCGCCGAGGACTTTGATAGAAGCCGCCTTCGCCGCGATCGGTTGAATGAAAGCAACCTTATACCTAATAAATAAAGTACACTTGTGCTCACATAATTAAGCCACTGCATAGCAAAACTACGTTTCAGAAAATAAATTCACCGAATTATCTGTTCATTTGTATAACGGTACGCAAAAAAGTTCCGTTATATGTTGGGAAGTTGCTAAGATCATATTCAGAGAAATAAGTATCGTGGTTGGCGAAAAAATTAAAATAAATTTTTAAATGTTGTTGTTCCGTTTATAGTAAAAGCCGCTTTGCGTGTTTTATTGTTTTGTCTTTCACATTAGTTACAAAAATTGTGATCGAGTAACACGTCTCTACTGCACTCTTCCTAGTTCATAATGTCAACTAAAAAAAATGAAAAACGAGTTTCAACACAGAAAAAAACTTTTTTTTTTTTTTTTTAAATTGAAAAAGGTAATTTAATTACAATTACAATTTATATATGTATATAGCACTAGCGGTTAAGCCATCAGACCCAGAAAAAAACTGTGTTACCGCTTAAAGTGAAAATAGAAATGCTTGATCGCTTACGCCTTGTAGAGTCATTTGCATCCATATCCAGTGTTCCCAACTTAGGGGTTTTCCCCCCAGATTTAGGGGGTAAATAAGTGAGATGGGATTTTTTTAGGGGTTTAAAATTTTTAGGGGTATTTTCAGGGATTTTTTGACTCTTCAATTAAAAACATGTGACGCAATTAAACTTACTTTTTCAAAGTAATCATGCTGAACCTTTCAAATTGTTTGAGGATTTGTTTTTGTTATAAAAAAATTTGCTTAAACGACTTGTTGTTCCTTCCCAATTGGAAAAATTGGTGGACTCTGAACTGGTAGAATATAATTTCCAGGAACATCTGATGCATACAGCTTCAATGTATTTTGGTTTTGACTTTCATACCATATCTCAAGAACTTGAGGAAAAGGATCTGTTGGATGTCAGGGAACGATGCAAGACCTTTTTATGTTCTCTGGCCAAGCAGAATCAGAAAAGGCTTCCGGATAATTTATCATTGTTGAAAACTGTTGCTGATTTGCACCCAAGAGTTGCTATATCTGAAGTCAAACCCGATATAAAACCAATATTAAATTACATTCAGCGAACTCATATAAGTATGTACATATATGGTAAAAAAATGACATCGAGTCTGAGTGGCACCAATTAAGCAATAAAATATGGACAAATACCTCTTCTTCAGCTGGTTTTTATTTTGAAGTGTATAATCACTGTGACGCAGCTGGCTGTAAACGTTTTGAAAATATCTCAAAATTCGGATTAGCATTTGCCACTGTTCCAATTTCAAACGCTAGTGTAGAACGTGCATTCTCCGTCTATATGTAATGTCATAAAAAATAAGTTGCGGAGTAGACTATCCATTAAAATGTTGCAAAGCATCTTGATGGTCCGATTTACATTAAATCGAAATGGTGGATCGTGTACAATATTTAATCCATCCAATAAAATGTTAATATGTACTATTTCAAAAAATGTGAATCTTCAGATGAAGAAGAAATACATATTTCATATATTAAATAATTTACAATAAAAAGACTTTTGAAACATATTACAACATATTATTTCTACATCATTATGTATTTATATTTACAGTAGACGCTCTAAAAAGTTACGTTTTTAAAAGTTTCCTTCCCCTCAAATTAGTGTAGTAGGAAATGCATATTATCATTGGCTATTGGTTACAAATCTCTTAACCAAACCTCTAAAAGTCCGTTTTTAAAAGTTACGCTACTCCCGAAAGCGTAACTTTATAGAGCGTCTACTGTAAATATTTTTTAGGGGGACAACTTAATAATTAAGGCGATTTTAGGGGTTTTTGACTCAAATTTAGGGATAAATATTTTTGAGAGTTGGTAACACTGTCCATATCACGCTCATTTACTGTCAACGAATCAACTGTACGATCGATAAAAAAATCCGAAGATAAAATAACGTCGTCTGTAGCTTCAACTTCAATGTCAGCTAAAATTGTTCATGATCCAGCAATAGAAAAAATGGAAGTGGCGTTGTCATTATGAATCGAAGACCGCAACCAAAAAAGGGTGCCCCTGAGTGGTTCAATGGTCCGGGAGAAGGCAATGCGTCTTTACGCTCATTTTAAAGAACCTTATGGTAGTTTTAGTGGTGAATGTACAGATGGAGGATTTCAAGCATCAAAAGGTTGGTTCGATAAATTTAAGGTGAGACAATCATTGCATAACATCAAAATCGTTGGAGAAGCAGCACCTGCAGACACTGCTGCAGCCGGACGATATCCAGAAGAATTTGCAAACCTAGTAGCTGATGGAGGATACAAACCTGAGCAAGTATTTAATGCAGACGAAACTGCCCTATTTTGGAAGAGAATGCCAAACAAAACATTAATTTCTAAAAGCGAAAAGTCTGCTCCTGGATTTAAGGCAGAAAAGGATAGAGTTACACTGCTCCTATGTTCTAATGCATCTGGAGAATGTGTCATTAAGCCACTGATGCTTTACAGATAGTTTAATCCTCGGGCTTTAAAAAATCAAAACAAAGACAACCTGCCAGTGTTTTGGCGTGCTAATAAAAAAGCGTGGGTTAAAAGCGCTATTTTTTGTGACTGGTTCCGGAATTGTTTTGTTTCTGAAGTTGAAACTTATTTAAAAAACAGAATTTAGACTCTAAAGCGCTCCTAGTTTTGGACAATGCACCAGGTCATCCTCGCGAACTTTAAACTATGCATCCAAATATAAAAGTGACATTTTTACCTCCCAACACGACGGCTTTGCTTCAACCTAGTGCTCTATTACATTAGACGAACTTTCAAAATCATATTGGATAATATGGAATATAATCCTGATATGAATGTTATGGAATGCTGGAAGAAATTTGACATAGCAAAATGCATCGTAAACATAAAAGAATCCATGGAAGAACTGAAGCCACACACATTGAAGTCATGCTGGAAAAAACTCTGGCCTGCTCTGACTGCAGAAAACGACGAAGAATCTGTGCAAGCTCAAATTTTGACGGCAAACATAGCCGAAATCGCGAATGGAATAGGACGAGAATAGATAGAATCAAGTGACATTCAGAAATTGCTTGAATCGCAAGATGAAGATTTGACTGAAACCGACTTGGAGGAAATGTTAAATTCACAACCTATTGCAGAAGTGGCTTCAACAAGCACTGGAAACGTGACATTCAATTTGTAAAATCTTAGTGAAGGTTTAAGAATGGCAAATGAGCTCTGCGATTTCCTTATGAATATTGATCCGTCCATGGAACGAAGTCTAATTTTTAAGAGACAAATTGCTAATGCGACTGCTGTGTATCAGTCTGAATTGAAGGAGCTTTTGAAAACTGCTAAGCAAGAAAAAATTACAAAATTATTCAAACCATTGCCTAAGCCTTAAGATAATTAATTAAAATGATCAAAAACTTCAATTAAATAATTTTTTTATATACCTATTTGTTTTTTTTGTCACCTAGGAACATATCCCCTATAATCCCATATAAATTACCATCCCGTATTCACGGTTTCTGTATTCGCGGCATATTTATGGAACATATACCCCTCGAATAAAGAACTTTTACTGTATAGAGAACTAATGAAAATGATGAGAAACTATAATACATATTAAGTTTCATATTTTTTTACCAATCCAAGACAGAGCTTTTCGTGTTGTAATCAAAAATCTTCATCGTACTTTGCCACTGAAAACAATTAAAGCCGATTTTGGACATGATGTTCGAGGTGTCAATAACATAAAAAGTCGCATTACTAAGGAACTACTTGTATTAAACAATTTTTCATTGATCTTAAGCCAGATAATAGTAATGCGCATATTTACAATTTAAAATATATTGGGAACGCTGCTGTTAATATAAAACCAGGGGAAAAGGTAAGCGATATCATCCAACGTTTCCGTAAAGAGTTCGGCCGCAGAAAATCATAACTGTCAAGATGATGCATTGTCCAGAATAGAAAAATTTCTAGAAAAAGGAGTTAAACAAATAAGTAATTTACATAATAATGTTTCTTGTAAATAAACTATGTTTGTACTTAGATATTCGTATAACCACATGGAATGCTAATGGGCTTTCCAATCACAATAATGAAATAAATGTGTTCCCTAAATCGAAAAACATGGGTATAATGTTAATTTCTGAGTCGCATTTTACCAAAAAATCATATAGATATACATGGTCTGTCGCAAAAGAAACAGGACTGTTAAAAAAAAAACAAAAAATTAATATTTTTCAAAAGTTATATTTTTCTATTCAAAGAAGTTTCCTTGTGCTTCCATACAGCGTTTAGCCAGGTCAATTAGAATTTAAAATGAGTGTTTAAGATCATTTTTCGGAATGCTCTTGAGAATATCGGTCGTCGCCTTTTAGATAGCTGAAATGTATTATCGTGTAGCAGGCGCCAGGACTCTGCCGCACGGTATTGTGGTCGAGCACGACGAATGCGTGACAAAAGACGCTTCATAACACCAAGGTAAAACACAGCATTAATCGTTTGGCCAGGTGGGACGAACTCTCGGTGTACAATACCCTCGGAATCGTAAAAATCAGCATTGCCTTTGTTTTTGACTTCTGAAGACGACCGACTTCTGATCGTCACAGAGGTCCTCACGACCTTCTTGGAATCTCTTAAACCACTCATGCACATTACTACGGGATAGGCACTGATCACCATAATCTTTTTTCATCATTTGAAATGTTTCAGTTAACGTTTTCCCAAGTTTAAAACAAAATTTTATATTTGCTCTTTGTTCAAAATGCATTTTACGACCGATGACCAAAAGCTGCTGTCACTTTTTGATCGATAACATCGATTTTAGTTATCCAATTGTCTTAAAATTGAATCTTGAATTGTCTGAAAAATTGAATCGAAATGTCAACAAGAGATCAAACTTTTTATTTCATATATCCACCTATAGGTGGCGCCAGCAGAAACAGTTATATTTAAAAAGTTCTGTTTCTTTTGCCACAGACCTTGTGTACATATGTACATAAAAAGAATATGAATTTATAAATGCTAACCACCTGTCTGTCAGTAACTGGCAGAAAACGCTTAAATTCAGAAAACTAGATAACGTAAATTAGGAAATATACAAGCCCCCGCTATTCAAATTAAATGTATGCATATCGATGTATTGTAAAATTGATATTTGTGCAAACATTGTTATTGATGGTACAGTTATTTCTAATTCCCTTATTATTTCTTTGACTATGCACGCTTTCTTACTTAGGCTTTGTGGTGCTTTTCCATGTGTGTACATATATACTGTATTTCTTTTCTGCTTTCAATCTGTAGTCCCGTTATGATTTCAAAGTAAATAAAGTCACGCATTCAATAGAAAATTTATATTTGTGCAATATTGATCATTTTGGGTAGGATCTCTCCGTAAGAAATGATTTAGATAGTAACATTTTGATTTTTTAATTCAATTAAATTTAAATTTGTTGCAGTTTGCTGGCAATACTTTTATTTTTTTATGATTTTTCGCGAAAATGCCTATTTCCGCCGAATTAAGTCCTAAGGAGAAGACTCAGATTGAGACAATGTCTGAGAGTGGTGCAAAAGTTGGTGAAATAGCGAAACAACTCCATCGTCACTGAAACACAATTACTAATTATTTAAAAAACCTGCAAAAATGCGCCCAAAATAATCGGAAGGGTGCGATTCCAAAAGTCAGTGCGCGACTAAGCATCATATCTGAGCCTTAGCTGCGACTAAAACTTTGAGTTGCGGGTAGATAAAGGCACAATTGAAATTGCCAATAACTAGGCAAAGGGTACAACAGATTTGCCGATAGGCGTTGTATTTGAAATATGATGCCAAAGTTCGGGTTCCAAAACTTCTACTCCGGCATAAGAAGGTCCGTCTTGCATTTTTCGAAAAATATAAGTTTTAGGAAAATGAGTTTAAAAAAGTGATCTTCAGTGATGAGAATGTGGATGGTCCAGATGGAAATCAGAAATATTGGCGTGAACCAAGGCATCCCCGGCAGACTTGCTATAGGCGTAACCATGGTGGTGGATCTTTCATGGTATGGGCAGCTTCTAGCTCAGTAGGAAAGTCTCCGATTTGCTTTGTACCTGCCCGGATTGTATTATTGTAATTGTATTATGTAAACTTATATGTATCATTTGCGGAAGTGTTTCATGGCGAAGACTGGATATTTCAACAAAATAAGTCATTTCTCGAGTCGAAAAGTATCCCGTTATTGGATTGGCCAGCTCTAAGTCCGGACCTGAATCCAATTGAGGATCTTTGCGGCATTATTTCCTCAAAAGAAGAGAGATTAAGAAAATAAAAAAAGTTGCCTGCATTTGATAAATTTGATGGACTTACTGTTTGACAACTACCTCACAATTGTATCAGACCGCCCACTTATATCTACAACTAGAGGACCCGTCTACGCTTCACTGTGGCTGATATATAGATAATACTACTACTAAATACCATATATATGATTTCTATTAGTTGGATTATAACTATTAGTTAATGAGATACAGCATTTTTGTGAAGCAACTTATGTTAGTTTACAACAAAGTGGATCACAAAGCATTTCGTTTGTTAATAAAGCACTGCGTTTTGGGGGGAAATACGGAATTTGGGCTCAGGGAGACTGGCGAAATGAGCACCGAGGACAATGGTGCTCTAAAGAGGCCAAAGCTCTGTGCAAAGTGGAAGCCTCGCAAGTTCATAATCCAACAAAAGCAACGAATAACTGATTCCGAGAAGTGTTTGAGTGCTTTTTAATCGTAATAAAACCGAATTTTTGCGTCGGTGTGTGACAATAGAAACATAGTTCCAGCATTTCCCACTGGAGTCCAATCGACAGTCATTTTATCGGACTGCACATGATGAGCCGGTCCTCATACTCAACGACTGATTGCTGAGCCAGTATTAATATACATATTTCACTGCATATTTGGTTGCAGTTCTTTTCTACTATTCCAAATAATTAGCAATTGTATTATTTTCGAGGAAGAATCTTTTTAAAATTGTACGCATATGTACATATATTCAAATAATTCCTACATATGTACATCAATTTTGAACAAATGCTTATTATTTGAAATATAATTTTTGTATTTATGAGTTGTATTAAATTTTGACATAAAGAGATAAAAGGTATCCTATGCCCTTACTCTGGTTCTAAGCTAACTCCCTACCAATTTTCAGCCAAATCGGTTCAGCCGTTCTTGAGTTATAAATGGTGTAACTAACAACAACTTTTTTTATATACATATGTGGCGGCCGACAGCACTCATTTGCCATCCCTGTCAAACAACGAGTCTCGCTCACCAGCCATTAAGCAAAATGACAGTTCAACAAGTCGGCCATTACGAAATCGAAGAAAGCAAACACTACAACCACGCAAAGATGACTCATTCCTTTTTAACTCAACAACCCATGGGCCAGCCCTATCCACATGGTGCCCAAGAAGAATGGTGCCACCTGGACTACGCAACGCCACGCAGACTTTCCAAAGGCATATGGACAACATCCTCAGAGATTTGGACTTCGTGGCCTGCTTCATAGACGATCTGATTGTCTACTCTCAGTCCCACGAACAGCACCTACGACATCTCACCACCATCTTTGAAGTCCTGCGCGCACATCATCTCACCATCAATCCAAAGAAGTGCCAGTTTGGCAAGTCTGAAGTCATCTACCTGGGGTACACCATCAACAAAGACGGCTACACTCCACCCGACGAACGCACGCAAGCAATCGCCGATTACACAAAGCCAGAAACCGTCAGCGATCTACGTCGTTTCCTGGGGATCGTCAACTACTACCGGCGAGTGATTCCTCAAGCGGCCCAGAACCAATCACCATTGACGGACTTTCTCAAACATGCCAAGAAGAAGGACAACACTAAAATCCAGTGGACACCTTCTGCAGATCAAGCCTGGCAAGACTGCAAGAATAGTGTCATCCAAGCCACGCGCCTGGCTTTCCTCGCACCAAACGCCATCCTCTCTTTGAGATCCGGCGACACAAGGACTCATGACAACCACTGGCCTTTTTCTCCCGCAAGCTCAGTCCAGCAGAGACCAGATACTCCACGTACGACCGTGAACTTCTAGCCATCTTTGCTGCCATCAAGTTTTTCAAGCACATTCTCGAGGGAAGAAACTTCAGCATCTTCACCGACCACAAACCAATCATCTACGCATTTGACAGCTGCGCAACATGACAGCTGCGACAGTTGATTAACACGCCAACCTTTTACACTCACTGGATCTGTCAATTCGGTACACCTTTGACAATCACCACTGATCAAGGTCTGCAATTCGAATCAGCACTGTTCACCTCACTCTCACGAATGCTGGGCATTCATCGTATCAGAACGACACCGTATCATACTCAATCGAACGGTCTGGTGGAACGTTGGCACCGCACACTCAAGGCGGCTCTCATGTGCAACAATGAGACACCTTGGCCGGACATGCTACCGTCAGTTCTACTAGGACTCCGAACCGCATACAAACCAGATCTGAAAGCATCTCCTGCTGAAATGCTTTTCGGGACTACACTGCGCATACCCGGTGATTTCTTCGTTACAACAAGCACACCAGCTGATCCACAAACATTCGTGAGGAAATACAGGCAAATCATCCAAGCAATCAGGCCAACACCAACAGCTCATCACACCAAACACAAGTTGTTCCTATTCAAAAACCTTGACACGTGCACCCACGTCTTCAAGGTAGTAGACTCCATCAAGAAGCCTCTGGAACAACCATACACTGGCCACCATGAAGTCATCCAGCGTGTTGACGACAAAACCTACATTATCAGGATCAATGGGGCAGACAAAACAGTCTCAATCGACATGCTGAAGCCAGCATACATTGAGTTAACAGACAACCCAAAACCCACACCACCCAACCCAAACAATTCGTGCATTTCTCCTTCAGACCAAGTCACTGGGAGGGGAGTGGATGTGGTGGCCGACAGCACTCATTTGCCATCCCTGTCAAACAACGAGTCTCGCTCACCAGCCATTAAGCAAAATGACAGTTCAACAAGTCGGCCATTACGAAATCGAAGAAAGCAAACACTACAACCACGCAAAGATGACTCATTCCTTTTTACCTCAACCTTCTAAGCAACCAGACGTGCAACCAGACGTGCAGCGCTCCACCGTATTTTGTTCGTATTTTCTGGGAAACAGCTGTTAAAAATAAACAACTCGTTTCGTCAGTTTCTCGTTATCTCATTAATTGTTCGCCTTTGTGTTGTTTTTGGTCGGAATATTATTATACATAGTTCATCGTGTAAGTTGCTAGTGTGGAACATTTAAAAAAGTAACACTGAAGAAGTGACGTTTACTCTAATACCGCGCAGCTGCTGTTGTCTTGTTTTCATTCGTTTCTCTTTCCGGATGTTCTGTTATCACATTTGTGTAAGTGTTTCTGTTGATTATCGTCTTCGCATTTCGCATGAAATGAAACATGAGTGTTGATGAGGAGTTCAGTGCCGTATACCCACAATATTTCCATGAAAAGGATGATGAAAACAATGAAGAGAGCGATTATGATGAAGACGAAGTATGTATCTCTCAGGCAGAAGATGATACCGAACAAACTTTTGTTAAGATTGACCTGTCTGTTGTTGAAGTAAAGGAGGAGGAGCTGGTAACAAAATTTCTGTCAAAAGATTGTTGTAATAATAGATGTCATACACTGATACCACGGGAAATGATCGAGAGTACGCGGAACAATTGTTTAGAGATGTCGAAAAATGAACTTGATTTAGTGATACTAAGTCACATCGAAGGTGGAATTATGAGTAACGAAAAGCTAGAAAGTGTATACGCAAAGCTTGCTGGGCGGAAGAAATATGGACAGAGACAGGATACAGAAGTTATGAGGCATCGAAGAAACGGAAGGCAAAAACTAGTGAAGATGTTCTCAAACCAGACGAGGAACCAGGTCCATCTTCCTCAGGATCAACACGTAAAAAGATCTCAAGGAAAACGACAACAAAGAAAAATACATAAACTACTCAGCATTATTATTTTTGGCCCATAATACGTTTTTCTAGTGTATAATCATGTCTTTATAGCTTATAATTCAATGTATTTTGTTCATTACAAAAAAATTATATTATTTTGTATTTTTACTCTTCTTTCTCTACATTTTTAGGGAACTTTCAAACAAGTTATGACTTTTTGGATTCTATCACGTGAAAAAGCATCTCATCTTCCATCCGAATTCAACTAAAAAGTGAAAATTGATTTTTTGACACCTAAGCCCCCTTTCCGTAGACTAGGTCACATATATAGATTTAAGTTTTTTTTTATTGTTTTTATTATTGTTATTGTTTTTTTTTTTTGTTTGAAGAAATGAAATATTCAAATGATTCTTACAAACATGAATTTTGAACAAATGCTTATTATTTGAAATATAATTTTTATATTTTTGAGTTGTATTAAACTTTGTCATAAAGAGATAAAAGGTATCCTATGTCCATACCCTAGTTCTAAGCTACCTCCCCACCAATTTTCAGCCTAATCGATTCAGCCGTTCTTGAGTTATAAATGGTGTAACTAACAACATCTTTCTTTTATACTATATATGTATATAGATTCTATTCTTCAACTCGCCACTACCCAAGTCAATGGAAATATGCTAAGATAATTATTAGTTAGCTTACTGGCGACATTCCCTAAAGTTTTAGAGAACGTTTCCTGTTTAGATGATCGAAATATATTACCCGAATGTCAGTTTAGGTTTAGAAGGGGACACGGAACACCTGGGCAGGGCCATCGAATTGTTAAAATTATCACGAGTGCTTTCAAATGCAAGCACTACTGTGCAGGGGTTTTTTAGATGTTAAACAAGCATTCGATAAAGTATGTCATCCAGGTTTACTTAATAGAAAAATGACTTCCAGCGCCTTACTATCTACTGATGAAGTCATTTTTAAGTAACCGTGAATATTATATCCAAGAAAAATTAGCATTTTCTGAGTTGTATTCATTGACATAGAAGATTAGAACCGAAAATGTCCTTCCGTAGAGCCATTTTACTACAATATCTGAAAGTGAAACTATCAAATACCTAAGATTTTATTTGGACAGAAGACTCACTTGGAAGACGCAAATATAGAGAAAATGAGGCAAACTTAAAACTAACAAGTAAGGAAGGGCTAAGTTCGGCTGTCACCGAACATTTTATACTCTCCCATGATAAAGTGATAATCGAGATTTCAGTATCCGTCATTTACATATTTTTCAAATACCGTATTTGTGTAAAGTTTTATTCCGCTATCATCATTGGTTCCTAATGTATATATTATACAGAGAAGGTATCAGATGGAATTCAAAATAACGTTATATGGGAAGAAGGCGTGGTTGTGAACCGATTTAACCCATATTTCGTACATGTCATCAGGGTGTTAAGAAAATATTATGTACCGAATTTCATTGCTATCGGTCTATTAGTTCCTGAGATATGGTTTTGGTCCATAAGTGGGCGACGCCACGCCCATTTTCAATTTCAAAAAAAGCCTGGGTGCAGCTTCCTTCTGCCATTTCTTCCGTAAAATTTAGTGTTTCTGACGTTTTTTGTTAGTCGGTTAACGCACTTTTAGTGATTTCTAACATAACCTTTGTATGGGAGGTGGGCGTGGTTATTATCCGATTTCTTTTATTTTTGAACTGCATATGGAAATGCCTGAAGGAAACGACTCTAAAGAGTTTGGTTGACGGATTTCATACTCCTTAAATGTACAGCCTACACTGAAATCCTCCAAAATTATCAATCTATGACTTCAAGCATCATTGTAAGAGTTCTTTGGTATGTAAGCAACTTCGAAATCCTTGAAAACTTTTCCTCCTCGACGAACAAAGACCAATTATTAAGAAGAAGAAGTTATATACTAGGATAAGGTTACGTTCAATTATATTGTTGTCAACTCGAATCATTGTATCGGCATATAATGAATAAACACAATAATAATAATTCACACAGCCGAGATAACCTGATAAAAATGATGCGTTTTTCCTGTTTGAAAAACGTATGGAAAATGTTAAGGAAAAATTTCAAAAATATTTTCTTGTCTAAATACATTTATCTGTGTATGTATTGGTGAAAATTAAGAGATTGTTATTTTAGATTTGCACAATGAATCCAATGTTAAAAGCCAATACTCGCATTGCCTTAACTATTGGAGTAATTGGAGTACAAAGTTTACAGCACAGCAAAGTCCTGCAATATTTACTCCAATAACTCCAAAGGTCGTAGAGTTGACATAATATGATATAATAATATAACTTATTTAATAATATAACTTATTTATACATGAGTATGACAGCGTGATGAATGTTAATAAGTCGGTTAAACCCCACCTTCGCACGTGGCTGTTCATTGAACAGTTACCTCCGCAACGCCCCAATATCAAATAATGCCTATTTGATTCTAGCGAAGACTCAGTTTTCGTTGTTGCTTACATTAAACAGATGTTTCCCCAAAATTTTATAAGAAATAAGTTTGACAACTGATGATACAACTGGGGTTACGTTTTAACTTAATAATCAACGGGAAATTACTGCTGTCGGTATTGTGATTTGATTTCAAACACGGTCTGAGTTGGATTATATTGTGACACATCGATTAGCAGAAATTTTCGCAAACAGCGAGGAGAAGGACTGCGTAGAATATCCCTACACGAAAATGAACAAGAGTAGCAAATACAACGATCGCCTCACTTCATCATGACTAAATGAGAACACCAATTTCTTCCTTGTTAATATTCGGAGGGAGAACGGCAAGAATTTAGTAATAGCCAATAATAAAGAAAAACCATTCTACAGAATTCTTCATTGTCATCGGAAAATCCTTCCGTGCAAGATGTTGAGTAGAAATTCAATTCATTCAATTCCGTTTATGAGAACTTATTGTGACATGTGTAAAACATCTACTCAATGTACCCCTAAGCGAAGTATGTAGCATCACGCTATCAATAAAATTTAGTGCAAATATTACATTTGAGCGTTAATTTTACCTGATAAGTCTTTATTTTATTTAAGTATTCATTTTATAATTATTTATTATTTTTCTCTTATAATTTATTAATAATTGTATATTAAAACACGTATCATTTTCAGGAAGATATGGTTTGTCTCTCATGTACCGCAACTGGTGAACGCGTCTGTTTAGCAGCTGAAGGATTTGGTAATCGCCATTGTTTTTTGGAAAATATAGCGGACAAAAAATATTCCGCCAGACCTATCCCAATGCGTTTTCGTAATTGAGCAGGCACTATCAGTTCGAGCATTGCAAGAATTAGTAACTGCGTCTGGATCAGAAACTGTGAGTTTTGAAAACTTATTACATTATAACGCGTCTACCAATAAGGATGACATATTTTGATAAATTTGATTTATTTTGTCAGTATGTTCAGTATGGTTTGCCATTTCATCATGCCACGTTTTTCAATTTGATATAATGCTTGAAAATTGTTCAAGATTATCGCGCAAAGTACGATCTTCTAAGATGAGGCCAATTTTTGGCTTCGTCAAAAACAAAAATGTCTCTATTGAGGTTATAACACGATGTTCTTTCCGGAATTTCATGAAATTGACGCGGACGATTTCTATTTCCAACAAGGCGATGCGCCGCCTCATGTTTCACATCTAAACATAGACACATTGCGTACAATGCTTGACACCTCGCTAATGTCGAGAAATGACCCAGTCGAATGTCCGGCAAGATCATGCAATTTTACAAATATATTCATATGTAATAATCGCAAGCGCATAATATTAATATCATAAGTAAGGTCGTGTTTAGTTCAGGTGTAATCTCACATTTTATACTCTCGCAATTCACAAAAAGGGAAATATTTTCAGGTGCTGCAAAACTTTATATTAAAAACAACTAAGGAAGGGCTAAGTTCGGAGCCAACCGAAAGGGAAATACCTTAGGAGGTAAATAGTCCACTAGAGGATCGGAATCCAAGCAATTTTATATATGCATATACTATATATAACTCATACACTGGCCGACATGAAAATGTTCGAAAATGCTGATATTAGTTATATGGGAGCTAGGTCCAATTTTAGCCCAATTTTATTTATTCTAGGCACAAAGATACACTGTTATGCAAAAACAAGTTCTTTAATATTCATTGAGATAACTAAAATATTGGCCGATACATGCAGTAAAATTCTTGAAAAAAAGTTACTATCGACAGGAAAGGATTCTCTCTGAATTTCAATTGTATATCCCATATATTGACTCATACTTTCGGTGAAAAATCAACTATAGATACTGGGGTCTACATATTCGGTACCTAGGGGCTTGAGGATGGAGCCATGTAGAAGTTCACACATGCGAGGAAAGTAATCTGAACGCCGTTCACTTGGGAGTGGCGAGCAACGATCCTTTCACAGAGGGTTCAAGCAGCTCACGACTTCCGGTCTTAAACCAAGTATCCTCTGGGTAGCCCAAAAAACATCCGTGTGAAGGCAAGCAAAAGTGAGAAGGGTTGTGCACTGGGTTTGAGACCCGCTACGTAAAAAACACTACCAATAAAAAGAAGAAAACAGCCACGAATGAGAGACCCCCTTTCTGACTACGACCAGTGAAGACGTATTAAGGATTACGATTTAAGAGCATGACCTTAGAATATCCGGTCCCTTAAGTGGGGAGGTTCTACTGCCCAGCTAGTTGATGCCCTCATTAGAATAAATGATGACATCACCGCCGTCCAAGATATACGTCCATATAAAGGAGCGCAAATTCGGTGTTGGAGCGAGATTCCGTCGCTGAGTACCCCGGTGGATGAACGTCTAGTCACAATCCGCATCAAAGCGAAGTTATTTAACATATCGAGCATACTCTTGTCAGAACCGCCAGAGGTGATCTAGAGGCTGATGCTCAAAGCATACAAAAATTATAGAGGAACACTTCTCCAGCAAGCTGAATGGCAGTGAAGGCATAACATCAGGAGATGGTGAACCCGATTCTCTAATCATGTCTTCATGGTCTTCGAATGGTAATTACCCGTCTAAAGAACAATAAAGCGGTGGGGGCGGTGGATTACCGGCCGATTTATTCGAACATTGCGGCGAAGAGCTTATAAGGTGCATACATCAGTTTCTTTGTGGAATATGGTTGGACGAAAGCATGCTCGAAGTTTCGAATTTAAGTGTGCTCTGCTCACAATCTGCACCAACTATCGTTGGGTGAACCTTTTCAACATCGCATATAAGATTATATAGAGCGTATTGTGGGAAAGATTGGAGTCCATCGTCAACAGACTGATTGAACCACCTGGAAAATCAACAACTGACTAGCTATTCACTATGCTCAAATCTTGGAAAAAATCGTGAAAAGAGAATCGACACACACCAGCTCTTCGTCGATCTTAAAGCTGCTTTTGACAGTACGAAAAAGAGCTGCTTTTATATCTGAATTTGGTATCTCCGCAAAACTAATACGGTTGTGTAAACCGAGGTTGCGCCGTTCGATACCAAACGTAGTTTTATACAAGGTTACTCCCCATCGTGGCACTTCTTTAATTTAGTGCTGAAGAAAATAATTCCAGCTGCAGAGTTTAATCGAACAGATACAATCTTTTATAAAAGTGTACTGATATCATTGGCCTCAACATTCGCGCCATTATTTCTGACTGGATAGGGAAGTGAAGCAAATGGGTCTGGCAATGAACGAGGGCAAGACGAAATATCTCCTGCCATCGAACAAACAGTCGTAGTGACTTGGCTCTAAGGTCACTGTTGACATTCATAACTTCGAAGTCATAGATAATTTCGTCTATCTGGGAACCAGTATTAACACCAACAACAATGTCAACCTCGAAATCCAACGCCTCCTTCCTCTCTCCCTCCCTTGGTACGGTTTTACCCCACAATATGAATTACTTCTTAATTTGTGTACTGGAAAGTGAAAGAACCAAATGGAATCTAAAATTGTGCTATTTGGGAAGTAAGAAAAAAAATTTCGCACTTAATGTCAATAAAATATGGCATATATTGACCGACATAATCGCTGGAAAACAAAATGAATGGAAATCCCTAAATCCCCTATATATGAGCTAGGATTGCATTAACTTTTGACAAAACTTAAATATATTAGACACCGACATAACCGAAAATCCGATGCAATAAAAAAAGTTGTTTATAGTATACGTGATATAAACTAATGTATATCCAGTATATATGTTCAGTAAATTTTCTTAAGGTATCTTACATGTTAACCGTTATATACGATACAGATCCAAAGGGAAGTTTGATATTGGGTAAATAGGGGGCTACGGGTAGTATTACCCGATTTTATCCAATTTTGACATTATGACATAGCAATATCAAAATCATTATGTCATATCATTAGATTAATAAGATAACTCACAGATTGATCAAACTAGAATTTACCATTTTTACCCACTTTAGGTACCAGAACACAAATTTGCAAGGAAAAAACGATCTCTAAAAAATAGAATTTAAAATTTTGTTATATGGAAAGTAGACGTGGTTGTATTACGATTTCGTCCATCCCTTCCATCCTAATTGTGAAATGCTTCTGACGTATTTATTTTTTTAGTCAGTTATCGCACTTTAAACTGATTTCAATAAACCTATATAAAGGGTGTGGTTATAATGAGATTACATACATTTTAATACAGTCAAAGTTTTGTTCTGAGGAAATTAAGTTAAAATGATTTGTGAGATATTTACCTCAAACTTATTTTGGGGCAGAGCCAGGCCTATTTAGTACCAACCTCCATTGGATGGAAGGAACACATGTATGATGTATCTGTATGTATGTAGGAAGTTTCATCAAGAAATCTCAAGTTGTCGCTAGAACGGACAGACAGTCACTCGAATTTCAACTCGGCTTGTCATTCTGATCTTTTATTTATACAATATTCCACATTAATTTCGATTATTTTTTGGTGATGCAAACATCCGTTAGGTGAACAAAACTATTATAACGTTAAAGATTCGTGATACCCGGAGCTAGAAAACTAAAAACTCAAAACAGAAGTTATCATTGTACTAAAACATAATTCATAAACTAATTGAGACTGATGTTTCAGGGGCACGGTATTATTCAAAACTACGTAAGCGAAGCAGTTCTTTATAAATTAATCTAACGAATTTCAATGCTAATGTTTTCGAACTTGTGGTGATGTGAAGAAATTAAAATCACTTGAGGGAACATTCCTGCAGATGCTATTTAAAACCATATCAAGAATACTACATATAACTATGTGACAACACCCAACTTCCGTAAAATAAAAAAAATGTTACTATTACCGTTACGTACGTTACTTTCTTTCATTTTCACATAAAATAACATTACTTTAAAATGGCTGCTTCAACGCAGTTTGTTAGCTTTAATAGAAAATAAAATATATGTATGATCCAAGCAATATAAAATTTAACTTTTGTTTTAAGATCAATAAGTCATTTACTTTATTTACATTATTTATCTCATTTGCATAAATATTTAATTATTTTACCTTTTTCTTCCTTTTTATGTTCGGTATGCATGTGCACTTTCCTCAATAACTTCATCTGGTGATAAAATAATGCTAATAAAAATTTCTTCCCAATACAACTACTTCAATGGTGCAGGTCATGGTAAAATTTTATATAAATTGGAAATATTCTAAAATTTAACCAAGTATTTAGCATTTTAAGTGGATTTTTTAAACAAAAATTTTATTGGTTGAAAGTATTCAAATCATAGGTTATTTTAAATTAAAAGTCAGCATTCTGAGAAATATAGTACTTAGTATATGTGACAGCATGAATTGCGTTTATATTAACCTTAATCAGAAGATTACCAATATTTATTTACAGTGTCAAATGTCCATGTACTTATATGTACATGTATATATCCAAATTTCCCGCATGTTTCAGAAATAATGTTGCAAATAGTCTTCGAAGTAAATCGAAAACATGAGTGGCACTCTATCGTACTATTTTCCATGTCGGCAGCTCATATCGACAGAAATCAACGTTTTTTTCCGTTCAAATGAGTTTCTTACTCTCTTTCATTAAAATATTATTTAAATAATTCAAAATCACAACCAAATGTTGTAAATTATAGAAATATATATGCAAGTATATTCAATGCATAGGTCTAAAAAAATGTTTGCTTGGAGTCGATAGTGTTATGTCATAGTTTGGTTAAATAACTATTATAGCTTACAATATGTCATACGAAGTGGTTAAAATTTTAAAATGCAGCACTCGCAGTTTCTATTGTTACTGATGACGCTCTTCGTCCTAAAGATGTTTTCAGAAATTTCTGTGGGGTATTAATAAACTTTGAGCACAAACTGTATACTTGTACAATGGATTCAAATCTTGATTTCCAGATGGCCAGCCTTCTGCATTTATGAAACCAGTAATATTGTTCTCCATCGAAGGGATTATTGGTTAACTGCTTTACGACTCTTTTTAAAACATCCCGCTTGTTAAGTTTTACCCCAGTTTTAACCTCATTTTCACAAAAGTCTTGATATTGATTTCCAGAACGACCACTTCTCTTTCTGTCATCAATGATTAATAGTGCGGAACCCAAGCAATTTCAAAATTTAAAGTTTTTTGCTCATAAGTATCCATTGCACTTTTTCTGCGAATTGTCCTCGCTATAAAAATTGTAAACTTTGTAACAAAATATATGACAAGACAACTGTAATTAGTGAGGCGATGATCTAGAAATTAAATAAAAAAACTTAATTACTTAAAAACACCATCGAATCAAGAATGATTTGCCAAAATTACGAAGAGTTAGTTTAAAAAGTGAAGACAGTTTTTGATGAAGTATTACGATTATTCTAAAATGAAAGGATCTAACCTTTAAAAAAAATTTTAATTAAATTAGTATATGCATGTAGCAGTAAAAAAGAAAGAATCAAGAATTTATCACGGTACTTAATGTATTATAATGCATACCTTTTAGCGGTATTAAATTATTGTAGGTCTGTGTTGTATTATATCATAATTTTGGTTTGGTTTCAGATATAAAGTCAATTTTCATTTAAGGAGGCAAATAAGTGCATGTACGTATTTATATGAGTATGCTAGGAGATCAAGGACAACATTATATTAATGATTTGTTCCATCTACTTAGACTAATAAAGAGACTACTTTAAGAATAAAAGTTATTTATTTTTTTATTGGACTAATAGCTGACAACGCAGCCGTTGTCCTGCGTGAAATTATGTGTTTTGAAATGAAAACAAAGTTGAATTTAACATTTCATTTCTTTTTTTCAATGTTACGCAGCTTGATAAACAACATTTTTTGGTTTTTGTTCCGGTGTACAAAAAATATGGTTTTCCAACTAGTAACCACGCCACGTATATCTGGCCGTGTGAAAAACATAGCATTTCCAAATTTATGCCACACACTATGCAACTATCCTTGTGTCCTGTAGATTGTCATCTCAAATGCAATTTTCACTGGAAACGGAAGACGTTCTAACTGAAATGGTAAATCGTTAGAACTCAAAGGAATTCGTAGAATCAAGCATTCTGCCACATTGTATTCGATAGCTGCGTCACAATCAATGGGTTTCATTACACAGTTTCGGCGCATGAAAATTGCGAAACATAATGACGACAGATCCAAGTTTGAGACGCAAATGATGCGGAGGCATACCAAGCCTCTCCAAAGAATTTAGAAATTTCACTCGATAATTCACGGTTAATAAACGGCAGATGGAATTGATATCAAACCACCGGAAGTATCAACCGGAATTGACCCATTTCCAATTCTTAGCGAATAGGATATAAAATGTCTTCGGCAATGTCATTTTTGTTGGTATCCCATAATTGACGCGGGTTTGAAGGTTGATATATCAAAATGATCATCGCGAAAAGTGTGCGACCTTCATTTGCATTCGAAGTAGCTATCGCATCGTATATCGTTTGATTCCAGCAATTATCATGTTCCAGCAATTGTAATTGCTGGCTTGCTTCTCCAAAACTTGCACACTCCGTACCATTCACAGTACGCAATGACTCAAATGAAGTTGAACCGTGTCAATTAATCAATAGCCATCGAAGGTAGAAGCAATCGTTGTTTTTTCGGGTGGATTGTGTTAATTCGTCCTAATGCATTAGTTGAGAACATACCTGGATGTCCATCTACTGGTTGGCCTTGCTTTCTGTGTAACTATTTGTTCGACGATGCATTCCATGTATAATATCAGTACAGTTCCGAATAGAGCAATGTTCCTGCAAACGGATCACTGACGAAAGTTGAGAAAAAACTCGTCAATGTTAATTTTGTTGCTGGCGGTGTTTCCACTGGCTGTACTGTATTCTCTGGGTTGAAATACAGTCTTTGGACATTCTCCAAATTAACTGCGAGACGCACAACATCCGAAAAACGTTCATAAATTGCAAAAGTAAATATCCTACAAAGCGCTTTATTACAGTTCACGTATCGACCGTATCGTTCAAGACCAATACCGCCATGTTGCTTCCTTTGGTGACGTACTTACAAACGTATTTTATCGATTTCACAAAACTGCAATACTCAATATTGATATGAGTTTTGAATGTGAACTCTTCTAAATTGAATGCTGAATGTTCTGCCAATATCGTCTGGTGGGCGACGCCGATGGAGTGGATATCCATCATTTCCAGTTTGTGTTTCCGAAAGAAAAGCGCGTGGATAGTGTTTCGCGCATTTATTGTCAGACATACAAACCGAAATGGTAAATTAACCATATTGGTTTTCATCACTTCGTATAATACTGGACCTTTCTCTGCATCAGGAATTTCCGCAGAAATGATTTCATCAATTTGATCTGGTGGAACCACCATCCAAAGAAGAATATGTGCGCGCGGCACACCTCACTTTTGCCACTTAACAGAGTACATCTAGCAAATACGTTGCTTCACGATAAAGTCCGTCAAACATCGCAACTGTTGTTTGAAAAGTCGTGCTGTGACATCGTGACGATCGCTTGCTGATTGACTGCGATCCATAATTCCTCACGTATGTATGTCATCGCATACTGGGAGTACTCGGTCATGTGCCTTGGGCTGCCAATGTACAAGTATGATGATGCCAAAAAGAACGCCGACCGATAGTAGAGCGACCTCTTTGTGACATCGTAACAAATTTCAGTCTGTATGTGATCACTTTGTGTGAAACATACATACAGTTTTCACTGAATAATTTTCAATATTTTTTTTTTTTTTGAATAGCTGGGATAAAGAAAGCAAACGACAAATTTGAACGATTCAAATAATTAAAAACCAAAACAAAAACAATTGAAAAAAAAAATTTATGAAAAAAAGTTACTTTTTGGAATTTTCCAATTTTCCTACTTTTCCTCACGATAAGCATACGGTTTTTTGGCAATATTACGATTCTTTTGGCGCCGCAATTTGATGGTACGGATGGATGGAGGAGGTCCTCAGGATTAAAAAATTTATACACATATACCCTCCTAAGACTCATAGTTTTCGAGATATTTCTATTTAAAGTTCAAAAATTTGTAAAAGTAATGCTCGTTACTTGGCTATGTTTAACCCACTTTTCACACATTTTTCAATTAATATATGTATATTTAATTACACTGTACACATTCAAATATATCCAAAATTTACCCTAATTGTGTATTTTTTAAGAAAATAAATATACTTATAAACTATTTCGCAAGTTCAAACTTTCAAGAGTTTACATATGTTTACATTTATAACAAATAGCAGTGTTGCCATACTTTGTCTCCTGATAAAATAATCAAAAATTTATTTAACATTTTAACGATTTACGAACTTAAATTGTATTTAGCCTTGACGATGCCGAAGGCCCCAGTGCAGAAAGTAGTTCGACACAAAGGAACTATGAACACCCCAGTGTTGGACCGATGACCGTCAGTACAGAAAGTAGTTCGACACAAGAGAACTATGAACACCCCAGTGTTGGACCGACTTTATTTATCAAATAACATAAGATACAAAACCCATTTGTACTGCTTTCTCTATATATGTTAAACAGAAAATTTTTTAATAATTTTTTCAAAACACAATATGCGGCAACTCTGTTGTTTGTCATGTCATGTAAATAAAAATGAAATGAGAGTGAATTGCATACAAAATTGTGGAACTTTAAATACAAATATCTCGTAAACTATAAGTCTCAGAAGGGTATATGTGTATGCATTTTTTAATCCAGAGATCATCCTCTTTCAGATTATACCCTCAAATCGCGGCGCCAAAAGAGTCCTAATCGTGCAGGTTTTTTTTTATTTCTAAACCTTCCCCGATCCAGCTTGAAAGTTTTTTCCACTTTCAAATAGAAATAACGATAAATTATAATTCTTTTATGTCGTCCACCATCTTTTTTCATTGCTTTGACCTCCATTCCTGTGCCTACTATGGAGTTACTCAAATATTGTTACGCCAACGTTTTATTTTTAAAATTACGCAATTTGAGATCTCTGTTTTACTGATAACACATAATTGTCATATACCATATACAACAAAGTATACTATACAAAGTTTTCGACGGCATAGAGCTGGACAGAAATTGTGTGTTTAATTCAAAGGGCTTCAATAGTGAAATGTTTCTCTCTGACTCTCTAAGTAAGAAGTAAACTCCTAATAAGAAACCGTATACTTGAAATAAATTAAGCTGTATTAATATCTGATTATTTCCCAATGCCACATAAGTAACAAGTAATCGTAGCATGTTGTTAATCCAATTTTTGACAGTGAGGCAGTGTCTTCAAACTTTTACTTACATATGTATTTTAATTTAATAGTTGTAATTTAGTTTGGCATTTAACAGTAATTCTATTTAGCAAAACAATCTAAAAATATAAAACATTTATGAAAAAATAGTTGCATGAAATGTAAATAGTCGGTGTTAATTGGTGAAACTCATACTTTTTATCTCCACGTCATTCGTCATATGTTATGTCATAGCCTTGTAGATGCATCCATCTTATAAAAGTGAAAAGTGCGTCCGATTATTTTTGATTATATAAGTATCCTTATTCTATTTTCTTCAATTCAATTATTACGAAATTTATATATATACATACATAAATATGTGTTTAAGAAATTAATCATATGTATCATTTGCATACAATTTTAGCATTGTGTACTATTGCTTGATTCGTAATTTATAGCCTTTTTATACATGAATGCTCGCACTTGCCTTGCTTACTTCCAGGGAAAAGGAACTGGTTCTGGTCACAGGACATTGCTTTATGGTAATGCTATACTTTTGCGGCATCACAATAGTGATATGGTAAGAATACTGCACGTAATGGTATATCAGCATTGTTAAATTTTAAAAAGTAGCAATAAAACAGTTAGTTTTAAATATTAATTTCTTTAATTTTCGGTAGTACCTAGCATGCCTTTCCACTTCTTCCTCAAACGATAAGCTGTCTTTTGACGTTGGATTGCAAGAACATAGCCAAGGTGAGGCTTGCTGGTGGACAGTACATCCTGCAAGTAAACAAAGGTCTGAAGGCGAGAAAGTACGAGTGGGTGATGATCTAATTTTAGTTTCTGTAGCCACCGAACGATATTTGGTATATACCTAACTTCAAACAAACCCTTTACTATTTAATACTATTATATTTTCTAATCAATAGCACACCACTAAAGAAAACGAACAGTCAATTGTTAACGCCAGTTTTCATGTAACACACTGGTCGGTTCAACCTTATGGTACTGGTATATCACGAGTTAAATATGTTGGATATGTTTTTGGCGGTGATGTTTTACGATTTTTTCATGGCGGTGATGAATGTTTAACTATACCAAGTACATGGGGTCGTGAAGCAGGCCAAAAGTAATTTCTAAATGTTATATTTTGTTAACTCTTTTATAAATATGCGTACTGTTTTCCAACAATACTTTTTACCTCAGCATTGTTGTGTATGAGGGTGGCTCAGTAATGTCGCAAGCTCGTTCGTTATGGCGTCTCGAATTGGCACGCACTAAATGGACCGGTGGCTTTATTAACTGGTACCATCCAATGCGCATACGTCATATTACCACTGGACGATATCTTGGTGTGAACGAAAATAACGAATTAGTTTTGGTAGCTAGCTAAGCCTTACGCTATGCTTTCGTTGATATATAAATTGTATTTTTTTATTGAATAGGTGAAAAAAGAGGAAGCATCTATTGCATCAACGACTTTCTGCTTAAGACAGGAAAAAGACGACGAGAAAAAAGTACTGGAGGACAAAGATCTAGAAGTTATCGGTGTACCTATCATTAAGTATGGTGATACCACTGTTATTGTGCAACACTGTGAGTCCAGCCTATGGCTCAGCTACAAAAGCTATGAAACTAAGAAAAAGGGTGTCGGCAAAGTGGAAGAAAAACAAGCAATTCTCCATGAAGAGGGAAAAATGGATGATTGTTTAGATTTTTCACGATCTCAAGAAGAGGAATCCAAAACTGCGCGGGTTATTCGAAAATGCAGTAGTCTTTTTACACAATTCATCAAGTAACTATAGTAGTGCATTTTATAATCATTAAGTGTTTAATTGTGGAAAACAAAATTAATATCGTGGTATTAACTTTACAGTTTAACTCAAAACTGATTCTACTTAATTTTTATCATGTTTTGATTTGATTTTTATACTTTCGCATGTTGTTCAACAAATAATAATAGCATTGCTCACCTAACCGCAGTAAAATTAATCGAAATAGATACAGTGTTATATACATATGTGTATTAATACGTCTGTCCGTGGAAACGATAATTTTAATAATTATGTAAATTTTAAAACTAATTTCGCAAGTTATGTCTCTAATTTTCTTCAAATTCCAGCATTTGTTTGTTATATTACCTACTTATCAATAGCTGCCTTCGATTCGCCATTTCCCTGCTCACTTCTGCTCTATTGTCAAAAAAATTACTTATAAAATCAGCAACAAGTTTACGAGTTGAATTAGTAATATTTGTATGTGTAAAACATAAGACATAAATTAATTAAAGTAATTTATAGAAAACAGAAATAACGTTTTTTAACGCTATACAAAATTTTCCTTACTAAGAATTTTAAAACTACTGTGCATGCAACAGAAAATAAGTTTAGTTTGTAACATACAAGGCTTGTCCAGAAAGTAATAGGACTGATTTTCTTCCGCCGCGACTGTACTTCGAAGCGTACGCGCAACGACTGGATTCGGTAGAGCGCGATCCTAGCTAGCGAACCAGCGGCTGGTTAGTCCTCTCCGAGCACCTAGAGAGGCAGGACAAACATTTTCGCGCAACGTGTTTCAGTGAGTTGTGCAAAGGCATCGTTCACCATGAATTTGTTCCTCCTTGGCATACCGTCAACGCCATGTTTTACGTGGAAGTCCTCAAGAGACTCAAAAGAAGGGTTGATCGGGTCCGACAAGACATCGCAGCCGATTGGAAGTTGCACCACGACAACGCCCCTGCTCATACCGCCTTTCTTGTTAACCGCTACCTAAACAAGGCTGCATCACAACGCTCCCGCAGCCGCCTACAGCCCAGATGTGGCCCCCGGACTTTTTTGTTTCCTTTCCTGAAAAGGCCGATGAAAGGGGATCCAAGCAGCATGCACCTCGGCTCTCAATGCTATTCCGGAGAATACCTTCCGTTGCGCTTTCAATGCTTGGCGCTGGCAGCGCTGCATCCAAGCAGAAAGAGCCTATTTTAAAAGTTTTTAAAGAATAGTATTGATTGATTCAATACATTTTTTTAAATCGACTAAGTCTTATTACTTTCGGGACAAACCCCATTGATTTGAGCTTCTCATATAGTTTGCTCAATTCCCTTTGCGAATCGAAGCCGTCTAATACTGCATAAGTTGGAACAACTTTCTTGCATTCATTAAGTGCATATCATTCGGAGTTTAAAAGTAGATCCGGCTAAAATATATGTCAAAAATTTAAATATTAACTTTTTAATAATTATAGTGCTTTGGAAACACTACAATCTAATCGACGACATTCAATATTCTTTCAAAAAGTAAACTTAAACGAAATGGTCATGTGCCTTGAGGATTTAATCAATTACTTTTCGCAGCCTGAAGATGACATGGGTAAGTAATATCAATGAAATCATTATTTTTATGCAACAGAAAATAAATACATATGTACGTATATATGTATGTATCACGCATTTATTGCCACCTCATATATTAATGACAGATACAATGCCCCACAAAAGTATTCAGAAAATTAATTTCAAGATAGAAATTGCCTGCAATTCTTACAAAAGTTTTATGCCCGGTTTCACAGTCCATGCTCAAGTTGTACCCAAATAAAATCTGAGCTAAGCATTGTTGCAGACCGAGTAGTCGTTTGCGTTTCACAGTCAATGCTTAATTTCTATAAAATTTTATTATGATATATGGCTACGTTATGTGCAACATATGTTTTACAAATGTCATCCAAAAAATATGTTTGAAATATTTAAATTATAACGGGCAATACATAACTTTCCAGTTATATCGAAAATGGAAGAAAACAACAAAAGAACCCCGAATTTCAGCGCTAGCCAGTTGGAGCAGCAATTGGAACTGGTGAAAATCCTTATCCGATTCCATATTTTTTCACACAAAATAATTTCTTATTTCTTATTATTCTTCTTTT
The DNA here is from genome assembly GCF_024586455.1 of Bactrocera neohumeralis. NCBI lineage: Eukaryota > Metazoa > Arthropoda > Insecta > Diptera > Tephritidae > Bactrocera > Bactrocera neohumeralis. The sequence continues at coordinate 51,586,143 of NC_065921.1, forward strand.
GACAAATAAATGAAAATTCAAAACAAAAATCAGCTGTTACTTAAGCACTGCTTAAGTCTCCCATTTTCAGTACTTAAGGATAACTTAAGTAGGGACTGTGAAACCGGGCATTATTATTATTAAAATAAGTTATTTAATTACTGTATTGTAGTTTTTTTAAACCCAAAAAAATAAGTTTTTATACGTGCCATTTCAACAATTTATTTAACTAATATACACTCAATAAATAAGCATAAAAAATTAATTTTGTATTCGTCTTGAATGTAGTATTTATTTATAAAAAAAAAAAAAACTTACCGATTAATTAATTTCAACATTTCAAAAAATTCGCGAAATCAGTGATTTTTCGGTGGGTTACACTGAGACGATCCCTTAACGTAACGGAGACAAAATAATCGGATTCTACAAAATTTGTTAACATAAATTGCTAATAGCTAAGAATGCCGATGCGATGTCAAGTTCATACTTAAAGTAGTTCAAATTCATATTTTTGTTAAAAATAAGTTTAGTTTCTGATTTTTAGTCAGAGTTAAAAATTTATTTGATAGTTTGAATAAACTTCCAAAATAAAATTTTGCAAAGCAAAAATCTTTTTACAAACACAAAGGTTTGTCCACCACATTGGTTTGACTTAATTTAATAGCTCTCTGATAACAAATGTTATATGTATCAACCTCTATGTATCATTACTAAGAATTGGTTACACTTCGAGACGTCTATGTAACTACGCTGATGTTATACACCTCATTTTTCCCCATTATAATTAAATGAAATTATGGAAAAAAACTCACTTATTTCATCCACACTCCCCACAATTTTATTTTCTTTATTCATTTTCGTGTTGTCGGAAAAAAACGCAGTCGACTAAAGCAATTTGGATAATAAAAATGTAAGCAGCTTTGGAAATCAAAAAAGTCACTTTTTTTAATGCACAACATTTGTCCAATCCGCAAATTGCCCTCAAACTGGGAAGATCTGAAATGGTTGTTCGAAATGTCTTTATGTGACCAACCGAGTGCAAATTTTAAGAGAAACCGGAGACATAAAATAGCAAAAAACGAGCAAGCGTCCAAGTTTATCGAAGATACATAAAGAGCAGATATCGGCAGTTGCATAAAAGTATATGCACTGACATTAAATCTTGATTCTTGATGGTTTGAGCTTCTCTTGACAGAATACTTTCAAAAGGCTAATTATGAAACCACTCATATTCTATTTAAAACCACTTTTAATAATGAAATAAAGTACATTTTAATAAATAATTAAAATAATAACATAAATTTAAGAACCTACTGGATTGATTTTAAGCAAACGTAGGTGAATGTAACCTTACATCCCTACATTGCAGTGGGAAATCAGACAAAAATCACAGCTGCAAGGCAATTTTAAATGCCATTTTATGCTTTCATCACCAACCTATATGTTGTTATAAAACTTTTCGAGAATAATTCCTTGGAGTAGTGCCGGACGAAATCTATTCAAGCCTCAAGATTCCAAATGTTTGGACAGCAGTTTCTATTTCGAAACTTTTAACCAAAGTATCGTTCAGACTGTCAGATATGTAAATTATTCAAATGTATTGTTCAATTTTAAAATTATTTTATTTGCCGTCATCTCGGCTTAGTTGTCAAGCATAAAGTGCCACTTAAAATTATTCCTAACTTAGCTCAAGCCACCAACCCGCATCGCGTTGTGGCTCCTCTGCTGACGTTTTGCTGACCTTGCGCCTCGTGCATGGTGTTTGTTTACTTTGATGTCTGGCCAATGTTCTCACGCAAAATGTGCTGACTTAGCGACATGTGCAGAGTGGTAGGCTCTTATTACGACGGGAATTAGGGTGTGTCGTTTCCTCGCGATAACTCCTCCCCTTCTAAATGGGGAACGTCCTCGGTCCTCAAAGAAGCGGTTTTAATTGCAGCTTCAACGGATTTGGCTATGATAATCTCTCTCTTGGTCCTCCTTATCCTGAGAAGGACGTAAACAGTGAATGCCATGATTAATAAGACACCAAAGGCTGAGAAACCTGTAACGTGGCCATAATGGATTGATCTCTGCAGGTGATTGATCCTTTGAACATTCTCTAGATTCACATGGTGAAGGTAAGAAGCGCTTAATATTTCTGTGTGCTGCGTCAAGTTGATTGTAGAAGCCCATGGAGTTTCAGGTTTTAGAGGCAATGTAGAATTTTCGTTATAAAAAGTCGTACCATTAATCTTCACGTTGTTTTTGAAGACCACGAGGTATGTTCCGTTGACCGTAATAGGGACCTCATTATTTTCCTCGATGACAGCCAATTGGTCATTGATGACAACAAGGCCGTCACTTATCGGTGAAATTGGTGTGAGGTTGTTAAATGTTGTACTGCAATTAGCGGTGTTGCGAGTCAGTAGTTGCAGAGCGCATGATGTAGTCGGAGATGGTAAGCAAAACGTTGGTGTTGTGTCGCTGCAGTTCTTTACGGCTACGGTATGGTTATAACACTTGGCTAAGATGGATTCTTCAAGGTGCAGGATTTGGTGGCCATGAGCTACCGGTAAAATAGTAATTTTCTTACATCTAAACATAGGAATCGGATATCTTATTAAAAAGTAAATTATGTTATTATACTGTAATATCTTAATTCTAGCCACTGCCATAACATCGGCCACGGTAAGGTCAGTGAAGTGCTCGTCTCCTGTTATGAAATTTATTTCGTTACTGTCTAAGAGAATGGGACTTAAGACCCCAATTTTGGCGAAAGTGACAGCTGTTATAATGTTATTTAATTCTGTAATAATTGCTCTGTTTCTAGCCAGAAGTATGTCATAAAGGTGACCGGTGTTTATTTCTCTTTCTTTTGTAAATCCTAAAAACATATATGAAACTTTTTTGTTAATTGTTTATCATTAGAAACACCTAGGTTCTAGATTAAGTTTAACGAAGGTTGTCTTTATGGACCCTTCTCCCTTTTATTAAAACTGTTGTACCCAAGTCTTTTTCCACCTCTTCCTCAGTATAAAGAGGCGTAAGCTTATTGCCTAGTCTCCTGTTATTTTTAACAAGTACTTTTTCTCCAACAGGGAACTCCCTATCCTGCCTGTTCTTATTATGAGTTGTTAGTTCTCTTTCCTGTGCGTTTCTTAAGCGGCATGGTATTTGGTTGTCATCTCTAATTGAACGAAATACGGTAAGGGGCTTCATCCCCGTTACTGTGTGAATGGACCTGTTATACTCAATCGTAGCTAAAGGGACAATTTCCTCAACATCATCAAGATTTTTGTCAAGTTTAAGGCATCGTGCTATTTCCATTAGTGTGCTATGGAATCGCTCCACCTGACCATTTGATGTACTATGTAGTGGTGGAGCATTCGCAATGTCGATATTGAAGTGATTCTTTAATGTAGCTTTGATGCTGTGTGAATTCAGCGACTTCTCATTGTCGCAATAAACTATTCGAGTACCGAAAAACATGTTGAGTAACTGAAGGAGCTGTGGTTTGACATCTACTATCGTTCTTGATTTCAACGACTGTACTATCGCAAATTTTGAAAACTTGTTGATGCACGTCAAGAAGAACTTGGACCCGGTAGAAAATATGTCAATGTGAAGAATTTCTCCACAATATGTTGGTATGGGCGTTTGAGCGATAAGCTGTTTCTTTGGGTGCCGATCATACTTCGCCCGCGAGCAAGTTCGACAATTTCCCACAAATTGTTTAACCATTTTTGGAAAGAAATAATCCTCTAGAATTTGTTTTGTGTTCTCCTGCGCTGCTCGATGCGCTCTGTTATGTTCAGCAGCGATAATTTCCTGCTGCTCATTCGGATTCGTAATGTCGTTAACGAATTTCTCCGTATGTCTGAATTTAACTGTTGGAAACATTTCGACCAGTTCGTGCGGAAACTGTGCAAGTGCATGCAGATCGCAGTGTATTGCGTTTACTGCTGTTGTGTTTACGGCCTCCTGTAAAAGTTCTAATAAATCCTTTTTTTCTCGGTAAGAAATGATATGCCTTGTCTTTTTTCCAAAAATTATAAAAGTTTTTCTTTGAGGTTCTGTACCTACCTCCACAATAATCTGGTTGCGGAAGCAATTTACCGGTTTTTCCGATCTTTCAATTGTATGGGTTGATGATTCCTCGCTATGAATTGTCTCGATGCTCGTGTTATCTAAAGCATTTATATGTTGCCTAGATAGAGCGTCTGCCACCACATTTTCCTTTCCTGGTTTGTAGATTAGCTTTGCGTTGCATTCGTCTATGAAGGCTTTCCATCTTTTAATTTTCGAATTAGGATTCCTATCCGAAACCGCAAAGGTCAGCGGCTGGTGGTCAGTATAAACATTAAGTTTTGTTACGCCGTACAGGTAGTTTCTAAGAGCTTTCAATGCCCATACAATAGCTAACAATTCCCTTTCATTGGTAGCGTAATGCTCCTCGCTCCCGGACAGAGTGCGAGAAATCATGGTAATCGGTTTGCCCTCCTGAGAGAGGACGGCGCCTATAGCATGAGCCGACGCGTCAGTAGTTAGATCGAATGGTTTGTTAAAATCTGGGTACGTCAGGGTTACATCCTCTGACGCTAAAATTTCTTTAATTGTTTCGAAGGTCTTTTTCTGTTCATCCGTCAAATCAATTCTGATTTTTTTTGATTGGGACGCAGTAACTCGACCGTATTCGCCTCTCATGATGCTCGACAATGGTTTTGATATTCTAGCGAAATCCCTTATAAAACATCTATAATAACCCGCTAGACCTAGGAATGATCTGAGTCCCCTTAGAGTGGTGGGCTCAGGGAAACTTCGTATTGTGTCGACTTTGTCTGGACACGTTTTTATTCCTCCTTGTGAAACTAAGAACCCCAGGTATTCGACCTCAGTCCTAAAAAATTTGGAATTTTCAACCGATACTCTCATGTTAGCCCTAAATAATTCATTTAAAATTGATTCTATATCTTTCAGATGCAGCTGTTTGTTTTCCGAAAAAATAATAGCATCGTCTACATAGACAAAACAGCTTTTCCCAATATGCTCTCTTAATACGTCGTCTATGGCGCGTTGAAAGATGCTCGGCGCGTTTTTTAATCCAAAAGGTAACCGGCAAAATTCATACTTGCCATTCTTGACAGAGAAAGCTGTTTTTTCCCTATCACGCTCCAATAGTTTAATCTGATGGAAACCAGATTTTAAGTCCAAAGTGGTGAAGTATTTACTACCACCCAAATTGGAAAGAATTCCTGTTATGTCGGGAATTGGGTATTTATCACCGATAGTTTTTTCATTGAGCTTCCGAAAGTCAATAACTAATCTCTGCTTCGCCTGTCCGTTTTCGTCTACCCCCTTTTTCTTTACCACCCATATAGGGTTGTTAAACGGTGATCTTGATGGCCGGATAACTCCATTTGCTAACAAGTCCTTAATTTCTTTGTCCACGAAATCCGCTACACTCAGTGGGTACGGGTATAATCTTGAGTAAACTGGTGTTTCGTCCTCCGTTCGAATTGTTGCTATCACCTTTGTATTGTACGGTAATGCCTCATTGGGGTCAGCAAAAACCCCATTCATCCTTTTGATCATCCTAGAAAAATCTTCCCTAACGTCTGTTGGTACTAGATTTGTTTGAAGCCTAAGATGGCTTACGTCATGACTGGAAATGAAGAAGATTTCCTCCTCACCAAAATCATGATTTATTGTGTTCGATTTAAGGTCAATGTTCGCATGGACCCTGTTTAGTATGTCGAGCCCAATCACGCCATCAAATGATATTAAGTCCGGTAAGATGAAAAATTCTGCCACTACACCAAATATTTTTATGTAGCATTTTTCCATGATAGAAGTAACCCCGTGAATAGATTTTACAGAGAATGTGTCCCTGAAATGTTGTGTCCTTAAAGCCGGTGTTGGTTTCATATAACTCCTCGATAAGGAGTTTCACTTCTTTCCCTCCTAGGGACTTTGAAATCCAGGGTAGGAGGGACCTTCCCCTAAAAAATTAAGTTGATCTAAACTTACGTCATCCGCCGCTTGTTCGGCTTCTGCACCGTACAATGATTCACTCTGTGGCTCAACTTCCTCCTCCAGATGATTAACACGTTGGATCTTTGGTCCTGTGTAACGTCCAGAATTTGCTGGACGTTTTTGTTGATACCCCTGTTGCATTCTATTACTGTTTCCTTGATAGGCACCTCGGTCTCTGTCAAACGATTGGTGTTTAAATTTCGATGAGGATGGATCAACGTCCATTTGTTCCGCTCTGACTAGTCTGTCGCTGTCACGTCCGTTATTTACCCTTTGATTTTCCGTAAAATGAGGTGCATGTCCGGGTTTGTACTGCCTATTACTGTAGTAGTGTGGGCTCTTATGAGCTGAGGGTGGATCATAAGTGTTTGTCCTATGGTTGTTCTGGCTTGAAATTATATTATTATTTTTTTTAATGTGGTTGCCCTCGACGTTCCTGGCAGCAAAATTGGCCGCGAACGCATACCGCTCATGGTTTGAGTCTACCTCCTGTGCTAAAGCAAGAGCAGACGGAAGGTCAGACGGCCGTGAAGCGAAAAGAATGTCGCATAAGGGCTTCCTTAAGCCGGAAATGAAAACTCTTAGGGCATCTGTCCTATATTTCTCGTTTATAATTTCTGCCACGCTACTCTCGTAAGACATTATAGTCTTATTAGCTAGTAACGTTAGCTTCTTTTCTACCTCATCGTAGAATTCCAGACAGGACCTAGAACCCTGTCTTAAGGTACATAATTCCTGCTCTATAAGATATACGGGACGTTTGTCCGCGTACGTAAAGTCTAAACGTGCTATAATGGCATTAAAATTAAGCACAGTACTAAACGATGAGAGGACCGCATCGGCAGCCCCTCTTATTTTGTTCCTCAAAATGGTAACTGCTTGGTAGTGTCGTTCACTGCCATCGTACCTTTTGAACAGTTCATAAGCGTTATGCGCCGCCTCGCGCCATGACACATATGTGCCTATGTGACCATGAAATTCGGGAAGTGATTTGATCGCATCAAGCGTTATGTCACATGTCACTAGTGGATTTACAGATACCTTTAAATATTTTTCTACCTTTGGCCTGCTGCCCGTCACTTGGTTTTGGATTGCTAATAACTTCCTATCGAACTCCAACCTTTGTGCTGCCAAAGCACTTCTAACTTCCGCCTTAATTAACTCGCTTATTTGTTCTGTGTTCATATTTGCTTTCTGACTTCCTAACTTTAAATTTCTAAAAAGGTCTTCCAGACCTTCACTCATTAATTTTTGTTCTGTCACTTTCCTTTATTTTATTCACAATTATTGTTATATTTATTCCAGGAAACGAGCATCTCACTTACCCTTCCATTGGATTTGAATAGATTAAAATTAGGTTCAGGTTCTTCCGGTTAGTTGATCGGGCCAAAGGTTGTCTCTTCTTAAAGTCCACGTTGAGTCCAAGTAGTTGATTGTTGTTGATTTTAAGTGAGCCAGCTATCGTAGTCACACGAGTCGAGTTAAGAACTTTATATTTTTCTATTAAACTTTTCACTCGCGTGCCCCACGTTGGGCGCCAATTATTCAAATGTATTGTTCAATTTTAAAATTATTTTATTTGCCGTCATCTCGGCTTAGTTGTCAAGCATAAAGTGCCACTTAAAATTATTCCTAACTTAGCTCAAGCCACCAACCCGCATCGCGTTGTGGCTCCTCTGCTGACGTTTTGCTGACCTTGCGCCTCGTGCATGGTGTTTGTTTACTTTGATGTTTGGCTAATGTTCTCACGCAAAATGTGCTGACTTAGCGACATGTGCAGAGTGGTAGGCTCTTATTACGACGGGAATTAGGGTGTGTCGTTTCCTCGCGATAACTTGTATATTATTGAATTTGGAATCTTGTAAGATGCGAGGGTATAAAATGTTCGGTTACATCTGAGTGTTAGCCCATCGTTAATCCATCCATTTCAAAGTTCGTGAAAGCATTTTCCCGTCTGTAATCCTTGCGAGTTGCAGGAATATAAAATGATCGTGTACACCCGAACTTAGCCATTCCTAACTTTTTTAATATAAAGTTTTCAACACCAGTGACCCCTTAGCCCTTCTCCGCTTGTTTCTCATTTAAGTTAAAATTATATCATTTAAATTTCAAAACTCTATAAAAATACATATGTATGTATATTTATTATTTAAAATTTCAGAACACGAAGAGAAGCAAAATCGGTTTCGAGCACTTCGAAATCGGCAGGATCTCTTTCAGGAAGAAGGCGTTCTAAATCTAATATTAGAAGCTATTGATAAAATTAATGTAATCACTTCACAAGGATTTTTGGCCAGTTTTTTGGCGGGTGATGAGACTGGTCAAAGTTGGGACCTAATATCGACATATCTTTATCAACTATTGGCAGCAATAATTAAAGGAAATCATACTAATTGTGCGCAATTTGCCAACAGTAACCGCCTAAATTGGCTATTTTCACGATTAGGTTCACAAGCATCTAGTGAAGGATCCGGCATGTTGGATGTGTTGCACTGTGTTCTTATTGACTCTCCAGAAGCACTGAACATGATGCGCGATGAACATATTAAAGTAATAATTTCCTTACTTGAAAAACATGGGCGAGATCCCAAAGTTCTTGACGTACTATGTTCACTGTGCGTAGGCAATGGAGTGGCGGTTAGATCATCCCAAAATAATATATGCGATTTTCTGTTGCCTGGAAAAAATTTATTATTGCAAACGCAGCTTGTGGATCACGTAGCCAGGTGATTTTTCTTAAATTTTTATTCGTATTCAGACTAACTAATATCTGAAAAAATCCATTTTCCACTTTTTCTAGCATACGTCCGAATATATTTGTTGGTCAAGTAGATGGATCTGCGATGTACCAAAAGTGGTACTTCGAAGTCACTATGGATCATATTGAACAAACTACTCACATGATGCCGCATTTGAGAATTGGATGGGCTAATACCTCTGGCTATGTTCCTTACCCAGGTGGTGGTAAAAAGTGGGGAGGAAACGGTGTAGGTGATGATCTTTATTCCTTCGGTTTTGACGGCGCCCATTTATGGACGGGTGGTCGTCGAACTTTGGTTGTTAACGACTTACCCCAGGAACCATATATTCGAAAAGGAGATGTTATTGGCGTTACTATAGATCTTTCAATACCTATTATTACATTTTCTTTTAACGGTAGCAAGGTTCGCGGTTGCTTCAAGGATTTTAATTTGGATGGGATGTTCTTCCCTGTAATGAGTTGTTCTTCAAAGTTGAGGTTAGTCCTAACAAAAGTCACATAGTATACTCATGTTAATACCCATATTTTCCATTCAATAACAAGTAATACGTATATATGTATGTACATATAAACTGTTCTATTTTATACTGAATTTTAGTTGCCGCTTTCTTTTTGGTGGAGACCACGGCCGTTTAAAATTTACCCCACCTCTGGGATTCTCCCCATTAGTTCAGTGTTTGATGCCACATCAAAATCTAAGCTTGGATCCTTGTTTTTACTTTGGAAACTTAAATAAAAATGTTTTAGCCGGACCGTGGCTAATCGAAGATGACACTGCATTTGTACCTAACCCTGTTGACACTTCTGGTGTCGCACTTCCTTCCTCTGTGGATCACATAAAGGAAAAACTAGCAGAAAACATCCATGAAATGTGGGCACTGAACAAAATAGAAGCAGGCTGGTCTTGGGGAGAGCACAGAGATGACTACCAACGAATACATCCATGTCTTACTCATTTTGAAAAACTACCTTTACCAGAGCGTCGGTACGATAGTCAATTGGCGGTGCAAACACTTAAGTAAGAAGTCTATATATATATATATAAATAACTTAGTAAATATTAAATTAAACTTAACTAACGAATGTTGAATTGTGAAAAAAAATTAAAAATTATAATCCAATGGGAGACTGACCGCTAGTTAGACTTAGCAGCACCGAAAGTGGTAAAATAAAAGATATTTTATTGTAAATATCGTCTCATCCCCCATAGTGGTGAAACAAAGAAACAAGTTCCAGATGTTTTTCAATCCATCCGTCTATCTGGCATCCGATTAATGAGTAAAAATTTGAATATCTGCTGACCCAATACTGTATACTGTCAGATAACGTCTCTTAAAATACATTATATCTTGATATAAGCGTTCTGTTTGTTCTTCCTCATAAGCTCTCAAATGCACTCTAAATTTATTTAAATGAGAATGCAACATGCAACCTACTACTTCAAATATGAATCCGGCTTTTATTTTTGCCACTGAAAGCTTTGGAAAAATATTCTTAAAATATTTGATAGATGATTTCCTGGTTCCCTCCAAATTATCGGCATTGGTACAGCCAAATTTTTGTCTTGATTTTTAACAGGTAGATTAAGAGAGAGAAAATAATAATCTTGAAATTTTTACTTAAATCATACTTTAAAACTCGTTAATCCTCTGTAATGTGCAAACAAATACTATGGCAACTTCCAGTGAAAATCAAAAATGATCAAATCGCTATAACTGCTTCAAAAGCAAATGTTTTCAGTTTGTAATTGTCAGATCATATATAATCAGAATATATTAGGTAAGACCCATGCTCAAAACAAACAATATTTTTTGTTGATCTGCGGTATCTTTTTACCAAAAGTAGTAGTTAGTCTTTCTAATTAATGTGTTGTGGTGGTAAAAATGGACAAAACCGGTTTTGTATCCCCTGAACTTTGTAATACCTTATATCTTCGTAAAATTAAGGTAAAATGTAGTAATAAACTACTAACAATTTTGTCGAACAAAATTATGTCTTCCCCCTTTAGTATTGTATATTTCAACATATTCGGTAGCTTCCAAACTTAATCCTTTCAAACTTTTTGAATATTGAAACATGTGTTCATAAAGTTATTTGAAAAGTATTCAAGCAACAACGAAAACGACTAAGACCCATTTGTAAATAGGATGTTTGTTGAAAACTGAATAGTATATTAAGTAATGTATATTATGCTTCCCTAGAACTTTTGTTTAGTAATTTCTTCTTTCATAGGACCATAATAGCTCTTGGATATTATATTACTATGGATAAGCCGCCTGCCCGTATTCGTCCCATCCGATTACCAAATGAAATTTTTATGCAGGCTAATGGCTACAAACCTGCTCCCTTAGATCTCAGTGCAGTCACACTTTCTCCAAAATTGGAGGAATTAGTAGACCAGTTGGCTGAAAATACACATAATTTATGGGCTCGCGAGAGAATCCAACAAGGTTGGACTTATGGACTCAATGAAGACTCCGAAAATCACCGCAGCCCACACTTGGTGCCTTACTCAAAAGTAGATGAAGCCATTAAAAAAGCAAATCGTGATACCGCTTCTGAAACAGTACGTACTCTCTTGGTTTATGGATATATGTTAGATCCACCAACAGGTGAAGGCAATGAGGGATTATTAGCTGAGGCGCAACGATTAAAATTTGCTGCTTTTCGCACTTATCGCGTCGAACGGAATTATGCCGTCACATCTGGAAAATGGTACTTCGAGTTTGAGGTTCTTACAGCGGGTCCAATGCGTGTAGGATGGGCTAGAGCAGACTGTCATCCAGGGACCATGTTGGGCAGCGACGACTCCAGTTGGGCTTTTGACGGGCATAACGTGAGTTTTAGTGGAAATAGAAATCTCATTCCTGGACCAACCAAAATTATAGACACATATGTATATTTATGAATATTAAGAAGCATATATATCAGGGACATATACAAAATCTTATGTTTTATTAATTAAAAATTAATTGAAATTTGTGAACATTTGTATACAGTAGGATCCCGATTATGAGGATCAAATAAAACCAGGGGTATTCCGTATAATCGAAAATCCGGATAATCGATTTCAAAGCAAATCAAACAATATTTAAATTATAATAAAGTTTTATTATATAATAAGCTTTACAAGTGTAGTTTAGATAATATGTACGATATATAAAAACCGAGCAATAACGACAAACAATGTATTACATAATGCCTATGTAATTTAAAATTTTGGTTGGAAATAACTTGTTATTGGTCTTTGATGTAAAGAATCACATCGTTTCATTGCGGCCAAGTCCCTGATGCGTTTCAATTGTAACAACTGTATGGGATCCGATACATCCTGTCTTTCAAACCACTTAAACGCAATATAAAGAGCTTCAAAAGTACTTGATATACATCCCCAGTTTCAGTCTCTTCTTCATCTTCTCTCTCGTTATTGTTCAAATCCTCAATGATTTCTTCATCAGTTAATATTTGGAATCCAGGGTCTTCATTATCGCAGTTCAGCCATTCCTTAATATTTTCTTCATCGCACCCTTCACTAATGCTAAGAATTTTCATTGTTTCTGTCATTTCTTTAAAATCGTCATGCGCCGTCAAAACATTTTTAAATTGACAATTAGAACCGAGACGAAGGAGTGCGGATAATCGGATATTCGGATAATCGATGTTCGGATAATCGGGATTCTACTGTATATGCATTATTAATTATTTAATATACATGTTTTATGAAATATAAAACTTGGGACGATATGTTCTTATATTCAACAAAATTTAATAATAGTTTAAACGACTTGACTTACTCAAAATTTACTGACTATTTTCAATTCGTGTAAGGTAAATATGCTCGTAAAACTACCTTTGCAGAATTTTTAATTTAATATTATCTTGGCTTTGATTTACTTTGACACTAACTAACCTATTGAATTAGTTGGTCATATTTTGGAAACCTCAATTCAATACAATTTTAAATGTAAATCGCTTTTAAAAGAGTCGTACCACCGCCACTGATCTCAAGTTTTTTTGTGTTGAAGGCATATTTTTTTGGCAATAAATAAGTAGTTCTTAAAGATTATTTGAATTTGTTTATATATGAAGTGCTTTTTCGCCGACGAGTGGCCTTCCCTAATGTAAAGTAATATAAAATAAATTGTAAAGAGAGGAAGTATAACAGTTTTGGAAACTTTCACCGGTATCTGTGTATTTGTATAATATTTAGTAGTACTAAAAAAATGTGTTAAAAAATCTGACAAGGTATGTGAAATACATATATTTATTACTTTTATATTCATTATGCTATTATTAACTATATATATGCACATGTATCATAAACATATATATGTGTGTATACATGTTTATGTATGTACGCATGTAAAAACTTATAGGTGACAAAGATGCACGGCGGATCAGTGGAACACTTTGGTGTTCGGTATGAGGAAGGCGACGTTATTGGTTGTTTTATCGATGCCTTGGAGAGGACCATCAGTAAGGATTTTAAACAAGTTGCCAATAAATTCAGAATAAGCGTTTTTCATTCCGCTGTTTTGTTCATTAATTACAACTACCATACAATATATTCAAATGAGCGGTATACAATATTTAGAGCGAATACTTTCCTCGTATAAAGCTTCAATTCAATGGTGTCAGAAATCAGTTGAACGAATGTCCAAATATTTCATTAGTTTATTAATATTCTTATTTACCTAATACGCTTTTATTCTACTAATTTATATAAGTATTTCTATTAACTTTAACTTAATTAGGAAGAAAAAATTGCTGGTGGCACCTGTGAATCTTTTGGTAAACAATGCGGGCATGGCGATATTGTCGGCGTGTTCTTAGATCTCGCCGACCACACAATCAGTAAGAAACTACATTTTTTGTGTCCATGACCTTGCTTTTTGATATCTACTAAACATCATTATACCCAATTGATCAGATGAATAAATCCTAATATTCATACCTTTGCCTACACAAAAGCTGTTTTATGAAGTAATAACTTGTTTCTGGAAAATGCATTCCACTCCTTACTACTTAGCAATAAGCAGAACCATTTGACACTGCTTTATCAGTGTACAAATGTTATATCATAGAATCGCAAGTAACATAATCCCATACTAGGTAAGGGCATTATTATATAAATAAAGAAAAGAAGGTTATACTAAAAAAAATACATATTGGAAAGTACAACTGATGAGTCTTCTGAGTAAAAGTTAACAAAGTTTTATGCGATTGTTAATATGCTAGAAAGTAGTAATGCTTTTAGCACAACGATATTTGTCCCACAAAGTATATATAAAATGTATGAAACCCACAAATTAATGAATATTTTGCAATGCACATGTTATAAAACTATTGTGTTTTCAAAAAGGGCCTTTTTTATAGTGCATATTTAGTGTTTCAAGCTTTTCATAATTTAAGTACGGTTACATATATAGTACATACCCAGTGGCGAATCCAGAGACTATTCTTGGGGGGGGGAATTGAATTTATCCTTCGATTTGGGTTTCAAACTTATTATTGCGAGAGAAATACAGTACAAATTATGAAACAAAAATTATCAATTCCAATTTTTAGGTAAACAAAGTGGTTATAATCGAAAAGTCAACCATATGCATGCATTACATAGTGGCTCATTTTATTAAAAATTCAAACAGAAAAATCCTTTTACATTGCGTGTTTCATAACGCAAAACGATGACTGCCAAGTTTTGCGAATCTTTCGATGACTTCTTCGGCGGTGATTTCGATGTCATGATGCGTATGAAGCAACGCTAATCCAACTAGTCTTTCTTGAAGCATGGTCGTCCTAAGTCATGTTTTGATGCGGCGAAGATAAGAGAAAGAACGTTCAGAGCTCGAGTTTGTTACGGGAAGTGTACAGAATAGTCGGAGATAGGTGTGTATTGTTGGGAATATGTCGACATCACATTTTCTTAATGTTTCCAGTGCAGAAGTTGGAATTTCGCTGCCTTCAATTTTTTGTTGCTGCTGCCAGTGACATTGCCAGTAGCTTAATTCACCTTTGAATTTCAATTTTTGTACGTGTTTTTCATTATCCAGAAGACTCCCGAATCTTTCTATCAAGCATCCGATTAGACCATCGATTTCGTTTTCTTTTAAAAGACTTGCTTTTTCTGGGAGCAACACACTCAATTGGTAACCATCCAAAACTTCTTGTGTAAAACTAGCTTCCAAATCTTCTTTGATGGTATCCAGCAGAGTTATATAGACAGAGACCCTGTAGCAATCTTCGCAAGTTCTCAAGTCGTAATTTTCGCGTTTCGTTTATCGACCACATGTTCTCGGTTTCGCTTCGTCAATATCGAGTTTTCCCGCCATTTGCTTGGCTTCTGAATAAATCAATCGGAATATTTAATCAACTTTTTCCCTCTTTTTTTTCAACGTGGCAAGCAACATCCCAATCATTTTTAATGCCTTCGCCAAATCATTGTTTCCTTTTGAAGAACTACGCTGAGCGAATGGGTGAGCGATAGAATGTCGCTGAGACAGAGAAACCCGACGATAAATTCGAACTTGCAAATGAGA
The DNA here is from genome assembly GCF_024586455.1 of Bactrocera neohumeralis. Taxonomy (NCBI): domain Eukaryota; kingdom Metazoa; phylum Arthropoda; class Insecta; order Diptera; family Tephritidae; genus Bactrocera; species Bactrocera neohumeralis. The sequence goes on from NC_065921.1 coordinate 51,601,437, forward strand.
ATTGTTGCTTTGCCTGCTGTTTCTCTGTTCTTCCACTCACTGATTTTTGACAGAGCTTCGATGATCAACGGCAACTTCGCAACAAATTGAAGGACAGCATGGTGTCTCTCTACCCATCTTGTTTCACACAACTGGACAATTTTTTCACCAAGTATCTTTGCTAATACAGTCACACGTTTTGGAAATGAGTTCTTTAAGAATTTGTCGTCTTCTCGTATGGCACTGGCAACGTTTTCGATTAATCGTACTTTCACTGACTTTGAAATACTGTTGTTGAGTTTGTGCGAGAAACACGGAGTCATGACAGCATTTTTTGCTTCATTCCGAATTTCGTTGACTTCTCCCATATCTGACAGCATGACCACAATTCATCAGTCCCTATCGAAGTGCATTCCTCCATTCGGAGATTCATTTTCTTCATTGTCTGTCAAACCGGTTTAACAGCTTAGCGAAGGTCTATCATATTTGAGATCTACATTTCAAAGTCGCCCGTGGCGTAGTGGTTAAGCTGGCAGGTCACTTCCCCAGCCTAGGGTTCGAACCCGGCCGAATATTTTTTTTTTTACAAAATGTAAATAAAAATCGGGAACATTTCCCGACAGAGCCGGGAAAATTTCCGTGCCTGATTTCCAGGCGTTTCCGGACCAGCTGTTATCGTTGGGAATCGCCGGGTTCCGAAGACGAGGGCAAGTTAAAACTCGGGTTCTATACGCAAAATTGGTTACTACTAATGTTGAATAAACAAACCTAACCTCAATTTTTATGTACACACTCGTTTGAATGTCAGTGAAATTTCACCACGCACAAAAATGAACAGTAAAATCGAAACAACATCGATACTTACCCTAATAATTCCGGTACGAGTTCTATCGGAATGTAATATTGTTACCAATTACGAGGAAACTCATCATAAATTTGTGGAAGTTACTTATAACTTCAAAATTATGATAATACTTCGCCTCCCGTCTTTACTTAATATACTAGTAAACCACCTTTATCTTTGGCTATCCTGGTATTAAAATGAAAAGGATCATATTAAAGAGGGGGTCATATCAATGGTCCAAATATATGTTCCTTATATGGCGACACAACGCAAAGAATTAAACACATTGTTGAATAAATACAACATAAGGACTGCCTTACCAAAGAAACTTAAAGAATTGACTTTCAATTCATAATCTTTAGTTATTCACTCGTCATAAAAGTAATTGAAAGTATAGACGTGCTCGTATTATATTCTACCCCAAAGAGAAAATCGAAAAACCTTTAAAATGTGAGATTTCTTTTTGTGGTAGAATTATCGCTTACATCTTCGATTTAAACTCAATCAATTATAGAAATTAAAAACACAAAGACTAAAATAGAAAGTAAAAACCAGTTAGAAAACAATTATATTAAAGTTCTACTCTAGAGGAATAAAAATTGAACAATGTGTAATGCAGCGCACTTTATATTTATGTCAAATTTTAAAAATTTGATTTTAATATTTCATGAATTGAAGCTAAACATTTACAGTTACACTAAACTATCACAAAAACCTGTATTTAGATACTTATGTATAAGTATTTGACTACTAAACATACTAATTTAAGTTTTACCGCATGCTGCTTATAGGTAATTAGATGAACGAAAAAAATCGCTGCTTTTTGAAATGAAATATTCGTATTAATAATAAGATATTTATATACACCAACTGAACTATGCACCAACGAAACAATTTTTCACTGTTTACAAATTTGTTGTATGAATTTAAAGAGTACTTTAAGTGGAGGAAATTGAAACTCTCTATCAACTACATAATTTTTTGTCAAAAAATTGGCGCATTCACCTCTTATTTTCTCCACTAAAGAACACTTACAATAAAAGGCTATCTCTGAGCCCTATATGTTGGGGAATGTGTTTTAGGTGAGTTGAATTAAGGATGCTCGTGCTCGACTGGTGCTAAACATGTACAACAAACCGCTCATGCATTTGACCAACTAACTTTCGTAAATATATTAATAGCACAATTGTTTTATTTTGCTCTTTTAATATTAATTATTGTGGATCGCAATATTATTTTGCATTTGTATGCAGTAAAAATGTTTTGCGTTTTAATCTTTGCAATTATTAATATCAATAATTTTAATAGGATTAATAATGCGCATAATTGTCGTACACAGGTTTTTCACTTAACGGAGAACTTCTTATGGACGCTTTAGGTGGTGAAACAACTTTTGCAGAGGTGTCTGCAGAAGGAGTAGGATTTGTACCTGCTTGCACCCTGGGTGTGGGACAAAAAGCACGTTTAATATATGGGCAAGATGTGGACTCGCTGAAGTTTTTTACTACATGTGGCCTACAGGAGGGCTATGAGCCGTTTTGCGTGTATGTTTGAAGTTTATTTTAATTATTTTTCCAGTTTGCACTTCATGTTCAAATTAATTTAGTAATATGCGTCGCCCAGTAACTCATTGGTACACCAAAGATCAACCAATTTTCGAAAACACTGAAGAAATGCCTGACTGTCGAATAGATGTTACACGTATCCCAGGAGGGGCAGACACCCCACCACATTTGAAAATATCTCATAATACGTTTGAAACAATGGAAAAGGCAAATTGGGAATTTTTACGACTTTCTCTGCCTGTTACTTGCATGAGTCAATTTATAACTGAGTTAGAAAAGACTCGTCGATGGGAAGAAATTAAAATACGGCAGTATCAATTACAACGCGAAGCTCAAGATTTAGCTATTCAACAACAACAACAAGCTGCTGCTAACGTAGATCATATGTTGAAAGGTGGCTTCACCATGAGCGACATTAAAGGTCTTCATCAAAATTTTGATGACGCGGTGGAATCAGAAGAACAATTGGCACGCAGTCCCGCAAGACCACCTCGTCGAAGTTCCTTGACACGTAATATAACTTTCGAGTCAGACGTGGCGACCGACATGCGAGGATCTACTGCGTTTGATATGGTAAACGGTATTAATGGATTGAATGGAATTGATGAAGGAATTGATGATAAGAAAAAACGTGGTCGAAGCCCTTTTAAATTTTTCTCCAAGAAATCGCGGGACCAAAGTAGAGATAAAACAGGTAGCACATTCCAAGAAACATCACTCGAACGTAGAAATACTGTTGCACATGGTCGCAATGTTGTAAATGCTCAATTATCCACAAAAACACCAACTCTTCGCTTGAATAATGTATGTAATTTCAGCTTTTAAATAAAACGGATATTTTAACTAACATAATGTCTTCAAAACATACGTATATTGACACATTTACAGGCCGATATACCGATTTCTCCAATTCAACAAGGCCCTAAGCAGCTGACCTCTACTACTTTGGGGCAACCAACTATAGAATCATCTGGCAACGAATTATTTGACACTGAGTGTTTGAAGTTAATAAATGAATACTTTTACGGTGTTCGGATATTTCCTGGACAAGATCCAACACATGTCTATGTCGGTTGGGTTACAACACAATATCATCTTCACAGTAAGGAGTTTAACAAATCAAAAGTACGATGTGGTTCCGTTGTTATTGAAGACGAATATGAAGTTATTATAGATCGTATTGATAGACAGAGTTGCTACGTTGTAAGAGCTGATGAACTTTTTAATGAAGTAACGCAAGATTCTTCCGGAAAAGGCGCCTCTCAGGTAAGAATGCGATATAATTTTTGTACTATACCACATAATATGTGAATATTAACAATGCAAAAATATAATGAAACACTACAACTGTAGGGAATGTTTATTGGATGTTTTGTGGACACCTCGACGGGTATTATTCGTTTCACTTGTGAGGGGAAAGAGACTGCTCACCGCTGGATGATGGAACCAGACACAAAGCTTTTTCCAGCAATATTTGTGGAAGCAACGAGTAAAGAAATTTTACAGATTGAATTGGGGCGTACATCTACAACTTTACCTCTTTCTGCTGCTGTTCTCCCTACAAGCGATAAGCATATTAATCCTCAGTCTCCTCCTCGCCTTAAGGTACAGTGTCTCCGGCCTCATCAATGGGCACGTGTTCCAAACACTGCTCTGCAAGTGCACGCTCTCAAACTTTCCGATATAAGAGGTTGGTCTATGTTATGCGAAGATCCAGTATCAATGCTTGCCCTTCACATACCCGAAGAAGATCGCTGCATTGACATTTTGGAGTTAATAGAAATGGACAAATTATTATCATTTCATGCTCATACCCTTACATTATATGCTGCACTTTGTTACCAGTCAAACTATCGCGCTGCTCATGCTCTTTGTCAGCACGTTGACCAAAAACAGCTTCTGTACGCAATAAGGTCGGAATACATGAGCGGACCTCTTCGACAAGGATTTTATGACCTGTTAATTGCACTTCACTTGGAGTCACATGCCACTACAATGGAAGTATGTAAGAATGAATACATAATTCCACTTGGCACTGAGCTAAAAGAATTATACAGCGATGATGAAATGTGCCACTCGTTGCGCTCACTTATAACAGAGTCGGTGCGCCCCCAAATGCGAATGACGGATATTACGTAAGTATTAACTTTTAACTTATGATTCATCAGTAATCTTATGTAGAATGTAAAACAAACAAAATTTTAAACTGCCCCTCTATTTGACATAATTCGACACGTTATCGGAAAATCTGTGAACATACAAAGACAATACAACCATAAGACATTGGAGTTATTAAAGAAATAAGCTATTGGTATTTATACAACAATTTGTCAATTGGCATTTCTATAAAACACTAAACGGCGCAAAGAAAATTTTATTAAGTTAATCTAAAATCCTTATCATAATTCATATCAAGTCTGGAAGGAACTTAATGCTTTTGAAAACTCAAAGTAAACAACTCTTAACGGCACAAACAAAGTTTTATTAAGTTTTGGTATTCCCAAGTTTAAAATAAATTAAACATCATTGTACCCCACCAAGCACCTTACAAATGAAAATAACTCGAGTGACCAGCTAATTAAAACACATAACTAAAGTCCTTATCGTAACTCATATCAAGTCTGAAGGAACTTAATGCCTCTGAAAACTTAAGCAAGTTTGTTAAAGTGAACAACTTAGTGGGCTCTGTATGGTCCGAATATATATCGATAATATATTTAGGCATTATTTGATTGAAGTATGAAACAATATTATATATATATACATATATGTATATAATAATTGTTAATCGAAAACTTTCTTTTCCTTAAAATGTGCATCAAAGACTCCCAAACTATTTATTTGTGTATAGAATGCGTACAGAAAATAACGTTTTCGATTCCCAAAGTTTAAAGAGCGTTTATTGAAAATAATGTTTTAATTATAGAAAATCATTGTTTTGTTATATGTAGCTTACGTCAATTCAACATTTGCTCCAATCTCCCATTGTCTATGATAGTCTGACATCTTTGATGACAACTTGCAACTAATTTTTCCGCGCATTTCACAGAAAGCGACCTCCAGGTAACGGGTTATAACTAAAAATCTGCACTCATTTTAATAGTCTGCTATTTTGTTATTTTTATTTTTCAAATGCAAATATTACGCAATTAGCAAACTGATTGCGTCATATTTCTGACGTGAAATTCGTAACAGCTTACAAATTCAGTTAGTGCTTAAAATGTCTTCTAAGCAGCAACACCTCCGCGACCGCGTTGTACATCTTTGTTAAAAACATGAAACCGCTGGAAAAAAGTTTACGTGCGTGCATTTTTTGCTGGAAGGAGTATCCAGATCAAGTACTCTAAAAATAGAAAAGGAACTGGGTTTTGGAAGAAAGCCGACTATTATGACGCCCTAAAACATTCGGAAGCTGAAGACAGCGTTCAGCAATAAGGATTGCATTAGTCAAAACGAAGCCGAACGAAAATTCGAATGTTCACAGCCATATATCTGCAAAACAATAAATAGACGTAACATTAAAGCCAGAAAAAAGCAGCGTTGTCCAGGGTACACCGAAGAGCAGATAAGTCAAGTAAAATCACAATGTTGGTGGATGTGCAAGAAATTGAGTGGAAAATCATCCATTTTGGATGACGAGAGCTACTTTTCACTCAGCGGGCAGCAAATGGCGGGCAACGATGTTTATTACACATACGATATTTCTATAACGCCTGCCGGGATAAAATACAAATTAAAAAAAAAATTGAGTCCAAAGTTATGCTCTACATAATAGTTTCTCCAAAGGGTATTTCTGAGCCATTCTTTAAACCAAATGGACTGATAATAAATCATAAGACGTACATCAATTAATGTTTGGACAAAATTTTGGTTTTTCTCATACATAAACACCATAAAAACGATGAAATCGTATTTTGGCCGGACAAAGCCACTTGTTATTATGCAAATGCGACATTGGAGCCATTGGACAACAAAAACACGTACTTTGTGCGTAAAGAGAAGAACCCGACAAACTTAACTCAATGCCGACCGATTGGGGATTTTTTTTGGAGAAGTCAAAGCTTTAGTATATACAAATGGTTAGAAGGCTCAAAATTTGAAGCAGCTGACACGTCGCATCCGGCAGTGCCTTAAGGAAGTTGATACTAATGGTGTACAACGTGTTTGCTCAAGTATCCTAAGTTAGTAAACTAAGAAGGGTTTCTGACAATGGTCCGTATTTCGAAGTTCATTATTTTTGTATTTTTTAAAATAATATAATTATACTACATGGAAAAGCTAAGCTTTCTGTTAATAGTATCTTTTGAGTTACGCTGAAATAAAATTAGTGCTGATTTTTAATTATAACCCATTATGTTGGATTAGCCGAGCGAAATCTTTTCTTGACGTTAAATGTGTTTCTGATATTTTGGCGTTCGTTAATGCCAAAATATTTTCTATTGGATTAGCATCTGATGACTGTGATGGCCAATCTAATGTAACAATATGGTTTTCCTGTTTCCATTGAGTTAAGAGTTTGCTTCTATGTTCCTGATCATTGGTTTTTTGCAGTATGCAATCATGGTTATTTTTGCCGTAACTAATAGCTTTACTTAAATTCGGTAAAAAGTATAACAATATTATATATTATTCTAACAGCGCTCATGTTTTCTGTGAAGCACCTCAAACCCCCAAATCCATGAACAGAGAAGCATACATAAACATGCGCCGTTTGTGGATGCTTAACATTCCTTTGAATAAATGTTCATACTTTTCTTAGCCAACCAAGTCTGAGGAAGTTGGACAATGCAAACGTTAACACATCTGTAAATATTACATTGCTCCAATCAAGTTCAACGCAGTCTCTCCCGTTTTGTATTTAAAGATAAGATAAAGATAGACTGAGTAGTGATTCTTTCTCAAAAAGGAGAACAATAGCTGTTACCTATCTTTCATATGTCACGTGATTCCTCCCTCTTCCTGGCTTGTTATCCAGGTATATAGTTTCTCCATAATGGTCAGACCACGACGTGACACATTAAGAAAATCGAAAAAAAAAAATGAAAAATAGTTTTTTGGGAATTGATCGAGCAAAGGAAACAAGTTATTTATTTAACGTATTAATTTACATAATGCAAAAATTGGGTTTTTATATAACTACCTGATACTTTAACATTATAATCATATATGCATAGTATATTTGAAGTCTTATTACAAAATCCCAAGATTGTTCTATATTGTTCTTTCCCTTCTTTCATGGGCATTCGCATCACGCACTTTTGCACTTGCATACAATAAAATACATATGTATATACTTATGTATATATTATATATACATTTATTTATGTATGTCAATACGAGCATCGTTCCTGTTTTTATATGTTATATATGCAATATACAATCACATCCACATTCGCACAAATTGGTTATGAAGACCCCCAGTATATAGCCATACATCTAGTTTACCAAGTGTTTCCAGTGAACCAATACCCAACATCGATCAACTGTACTCTCCGAAATTTCCACTTGAAGTAGTAAGAGAGTTTGTAATGGAGGCATTGAAAGAAGCAGTTGAAGTCAATCAAGTTCACAACCGTGATCCAATTGGTTGGACTAATGAGAATCTATTCTTGTAAGTAGGGAGCAATTTACATCAATATATGTATGTCATTATTTTGATAAACCGATTGATTATTTTTTTAAGACCACTTCTTAAGCTTACTGATCGATTATTATTAGTTGGCGTTCTTACGGATGTGGATGTACAAAAGCTACTCATTATGATTGATCCTGAAACATGGGATATCACATTTGAAAAAGGTTTGAGAAACTTGTAACTGTTTTTATATTTATTTAACACCCCTATTTGACAGACGGCAAAGATGAACATCGGAAAGGCCTGTTGACGATGAAAATGGCCGAAGGAGCTAAGCTTCAAATGTGTTACCTCCTTCACCACCTTTACGACATACAACTGCGGCATAGGGTTGAAAGTATCATATCATTTTCTCATGATTTTGTTGGTGATTTGCAAGGCGATCAGCTCCGGCGATACATTGAAATAAAGCAGTCGGATCTTCCAAGTGCTGTGGCTGCAAAAAAAACTAAAGAGTTTCGTTGTCCCCCTAGAGAGCAGATGAATCAAATACTGTGCTTTAAAAATCTTGAGTCTGATGATCAAGAAAATTGTACATGTGGTTTAGATTTAAGAAGTCGATTGTATGATTTTCATGATAGCCTTATGAAAAAGGTATCTCTTAATGCTCTGCAAGAACCCGATGAAGTGGATTGTAATGCAATTGAAGAAGTGAAAACGGGACCAATTACAAAAATTTATAATTTTATAAATGCTGTTAAAGAACTAGAGGAAGGGCCTAAAGAAATTGAGGAACCGGAGAAGAAAACTCCAGAAGAAGTTTTTCGAAAAGTATTAATAAAAACTATTGTCAGTTGGGCTGAAGAATCGCAAATAGAAAACCCGAAGCTTGTACGTGAGATGTTCAGCTTATTAGTTCGCCAATATGATACTGTGGGTGAATTGGTTCGAGCTCTGGGTAAAACCTACGTTATTAATAACAGAGCTAGAGAGGACGTAGCTGAAATGTGGGTTGGTTTAAGTCAAATTCGCGCTTTACTTCCGGTACAAATGAGTCAAGAAGAGGAGGAGCTTATGAGAAAACGTCTTTGGAAATTGGTAAATAATGCTACATTCTTCCAACACCCTGATCTTATACGAATACTAAGAATTCACGAGAACGTAATGGCAGTTATGATGAATACATTAGGAAGACGAGCGCAAGCACAAAGTGATGCTCCCCCCCAGACGGAAGGGGTAGAAGGCGCACCCCCAAAAGAAAAAGACACATCTCATGAAATGGTGGTTGGATGTTGTCGCTTCCTTTGTTACTTTTGTCGTACAGGTCGTCAAAATCAGAAAGCCATGTTTGACCATTTTGACTTCTTATTAGACAACGCAAATATCCTACTGGCAAGACCCAGTTTACGTGGTTCAACCCCATTAGATGTAGCATATTCTAGCTTGATGGAAAATACAGAACTGGCTCTAGCACTAAGAGAACATTATTTAGAAAAAATTGCCGTTTATTTGTCGCGATGCGGACTGCAAAGCAATTCAGAATTAGTTGAAAAAGGCTATCCAGACTTGGGATGGGATCCAGTAGAAGGTGAACGTTACTTAGACTTCCTAAGATATTGTGTATGGGTAAACGGGGAAAGCGTCGAAGAGAACGCAAACCTTGTCATTCGTCTTCTTATCCGCCGTCCAGAATGTTTAGGACCGGCTCTAAGAGGAGAAGGGGAAGGCTTATTCCGCGCAATAGTGGAAGCTAACCGCATGTCAGAGCGTATTTCTGATAGATGCAACATGCAAAATGAGGCCGAAGGAACAATTGCTGGTTTAAATTTCACACATCCATTGCCTGAGGGAGATGAAGATGAAGACTATATAGATACTGGTGCAGCGATTCTTAATTTTTATTGTACGCTTGTTGATCTTCTTGGAAGATGTGCTCCAGATGCCTCCGTGATTGAACAAGGAAAAAATGAATCGCTTAGAGCTAGAGCTATTTTGAGATCATTGGTCCCACTGGAAGATCTTCAAGGGGTTCTCAGTTTAAAATTCACATTGACACAAACACCACCAGGAGAAGAGAGACCAAAATCAGATATGCCGTCCGGACTTCTACCAAACAATAAACAAAGCATTGTTCTATTTTTAGAACGAGTATATGGTATAGAAACACAAGATTTATTCTACCGATTATTGGAAGATGCATTTTTACCTGATTTACGAACAGCCACTATTCTTGATAAGAGTGATGGGTCGGAAAGTGACATGGCCCTTTCGATGAATCGTTACATTGGTAATTCTATACTACCATTACTTATAAAACATTCGAAATTTTACAATGAGGCCGAAAATTATGCTAGCCTTTTGGACGCAACGTTGCACACTGTATATCGACTATCAAAAAATCGTATGCTAACAAAGGGCCAGAGAGAAGCTGTATCGGATTTCTTGGTGGCACTTACATCCCAGATGCAACCTGCCATGTTACTGAAACTATTGCGCAAGTTGACTGTGGATGTATCCAAATTATCTGAATATACTACCGTGGCCTTAAGAGTACGTTGTCCTTTAATAGATATTATATGTTACCAATTTTTGCAAAAAGCTAGGCACAGTTCTAGACTTAAATAGCAACTACTGAATTTAGTATAGTATATGAATTTTTTACACACGATTTAAGCTATACTACATATATAGTATATATTCAATTAATTTAAATTTTATAAGAATTCACTGAAATAAGTATAAGTGCCCAACTAGTTGCAAAAGGCAAAAACCCTTGAAAACAGCAACTTTAATTTACTCCAAATAATACTTTTAGCTACTCACTCTTCACTTCGATCGTTGTGCAAAATATTACGGTTCATCTCAAGGTCAAGGGTCATATGGGGCATCGTCTGATGAAGAAAAACGATTGACGATGCTTCTGTTTTCTAATATTTTCGATTCCCTGAGCAATATGGATTATGACCCGGAGTTATTTGGAAAAGCATTACCTTGTTTAATTGCTATTGGATGTGCATTGCCGCCTGATTACAGTTTATCGAAAAATACTGATGAAGACTATTATGGTCGACAATCGGGAGCTCCGGATCAGCCACAATATGATCCCCAACCTATTGATACAGAACAAGTACAATTAAACAATGATCTCGAAGCACTGGTGCAGAAATTTAGTGAACATTACCATGATGCCTGGGCAAGTCGACGTTTAGAAAGTGGATGGTCCTATGGCGAGATACGTTCCGATAATGATCGAAAACATCCTCGCCTGAAGCCTTACAACATGTTAAGTGATTACGTATGTACATTTTTATACTACTAACTAATACACATACATTTCGTAAATCAAAGTTAGACTTTATTATTTTTTTACGTCATTTTAATTTCTATCTTCAGAAACTTAAAAAATGTTTGTCATTTCGAGAAACACCAAACCATGGAAAAAACATTCACAAAAATAAATTTATTGAATAAAATTATACATATGTTCTAAGTTTGTACTTAATAAAATAACTTTCGTATTTAAGTTTTCATATGTATATTATTAAAACTTATATTTTTATATTTTTTCAAAGTCAGTTAACAGTTATTAATTTTGTATTTAAATCTTCATAAATTATGAATTATCAATTGACCTATTTTTATTAAACCCTGAATAGGAACAGAACTTAATATAAAGTTTGCTACGAATTTTGTACAACTCGGAAGGAAACATCGGATACCCTATAAAATGTATATAAATGATCAGCATGATGAACCGAGTCTATTTAGCCATGTCCGTCAATCTGTATACACGCGCACTAGTCTCTTAATTTTTGAGATATTAATCTGAAATTTTGCACACGTCATTTTCCTCCACGACGCTGCACATTTGATGGAACCGCCAATGCCAAACCACTATATCATATAGTAGCCACTTTTTTTTACGAGATATCTACTCGAAATTTGGCATCAATTGTTAACTAATGCAACAGCTAATAGCTGTTATACAAACTAACTGATCAAGTTCAAGCCCTTGTATGAAAAACTTTTTAATTGACAAGGTATCTTCGCGTAATTCGACATAGATTATAAAAGTTTACAGTCATTTTGCAACTGTCTCGTAATCAGGACACCTCAAATACCCCACAGACCTTTAGCCATTAGTCGCAAATTTTCCATCAGATTTGCTGAGTACTTTTATTATACAAGGTATCTCCATATATATTGTTCAGATCAGACCACTGTTGTTCATTGCTGCCATTCAAACTCGTCGATCAAAATCAATTCAAAGAGTTTTTGCTATTTAAAAAGCACCTATGATGGGCAATATAGCTTCGGTGTAGCCGAAGTTAACGTTTTTTCTTATTTTTTTTTATTTATACTTCTATATTAAAAGGAACGTGAACGTTATCGAGATCCAGTGAGAGAATGTCTGAAAGCCCTTGTTTCTATTGGTTGGCGTATTGAACAGTCAGATATTGATGTTCCTCTCAATCATCGTGGATCAACTCGTCGTCAATCCAAACCACAAATCGTATGTATATTTCCTTTTACATAGCTTTAAACTGTCCTTCTTACTTACTTATCACTTAACAATGACAAACTCTTTCATACAAATTTCTTACAATTGGTACGAAACTCCACCCAAATTCAACAACTCCTCGTTTTTCCATTATGGCTATCTTCTTAAAAGCAGAACGATTTTCAGAGTGAAAGCAGTCCGTTCAACTATAACCCACATCCAGTAGATATGACAAATCTAACGCTAAGTAGAGAAATGCAAAATATGGCAGAACGTTTGGCTGAGAATTCTCATGACATATGGGCAAAGAAAAAGAAAGAAGAGCTTAACTCTTGCGGTGGTGTTATACATCCTCAACTTGTTCCTTATGACTTATTAACAGATAAAGAAAAACGGAAAGATCGTGAACGATCACAAGAATTTTTGAAGTATATGCAATATCAAGGCTACAAATTACACAAGTGAGTAATTAATAATATGTTGACAATGCGATTATAACTATTCGATAGGAATTCTAAATATATATATACTAAATTATATATTTATAATTTATTACTTAATTACTTAATTGATTTCAACGATGAAATTAGCATATACATATGAATGTGTTAACATATATTCGATTAACATTTTAATAATGAATGACTAAAAAGCTAATTTGATTCCAAAGAACAAATATTGTCTTTTTTATCTAAACATTTGAATGTAGGCCATCTAAAGGAGGAGTTACAGAAGGAGAAGGAGGAGCCACACAAGCAGCAGTGGAACTTCGATTTTCATATTCTCTATTAGAAAAATTAATTCAATATTTGGATCGAGCTACTATTAATATGAAGCTACTTAAGCCATCGACCACATTTAGCCGACGCTCATCATTCAAAACGGCTTCGCGTGACATAAAATTTTTCTCAAAAGTTGTACTTCCATTAATGGAAAAATATTTTTCTACACACCGTAACTATTTTGTTGCAATGGCAACGGCAACAAACATCACAGGCGCAGCTTCTCTGAAGGAAAAAGAAATGGTAGCATCTATATTTTGTAAATTAGCATCACTTCTTCGTAATCGCCTTAGCGCCTTTGGACCAGATGTGCGAATCACAGTACGGTGTCTTCAAGTATTAGTGAAGGGCATAGATGCTAAAACACTAGTTAAAAATTGTCCAGAGTTTATAAGAACATCAATGCTAACATTTTTTAATCAAACTGCTGATGATCTGGGTAATACGATTCTTAATTTACAAGAGGGCAAGTATAGTCATCTTCGAGGCACACATTTAAAAACATCTACTTCATTGAGCTATGTAAATCAAGTAGTACTACCAGCATTAACTGCTATGTTCGACCATTTAGCTGCTTGCGATTATGGCAGTGATCTTCTATTAGACGAAATACAAGTAGCTTCGTACAAAATATTAGCGGCATTGTATCACCTAGGAACTGATGGAACGCTCACACATGATCGAAAATATTTGAGAACCGAAATAGAGCGGCATCGGCCCGCACTAGGCTCGTGCTTGGGCGCCTTCAGTTCTTGTTTCCCAGTCGCTTTCTTAGAACCACATCTTAATAAGCACAATCAATATTCACTACTTAATCGCATTGCAGACCACTCATTAGAAGCTCAAGATATTATGGTTCGTATGGAAAGCTGCATGCCAAATTTAGAAACAATTCTGGGAGAAGTCGATATCTTTGTTGAATCAGAAAAAACATATAATGATGCACCGCATATAATAGACGTTATTTTACCTTTACTTTGCTCCTATCTTCCGTTTTGGTGGGCACAGGGTCCGGATAATGTTAGCCCCACCAGTGGCAATCACGTGACTATGGTAACAGCAGATCATATGAACTCACTTCTTCGTAACGTTTTAAAAATGATTAAAAAGAATATTGGGAATGATAATGCTCCTTGGATGACGAGAATCGCTGCATACACACAACAAATAATTATTAACACTTCTGAAGAGTTGCTAAAGGATCCGTTTTTGCCACTCGCCGAGCGTGTGAAAAAACGGACAGAAAATATGTTTCATAAAGAAGAGAGTATGCGTGGTTTTATTAAATCGGCCACTGATGACACTTCTCAAGTGGAAACTCAGTTACAAGAAGACTGGCAACTTCTTGTTCGGGACATTTATTCGTTTTATCCACTTTTGATTAAATATGTTGATTTGCAACGTAATCACTGGCTTAAAGACAATATCCCCGAAGCGGAAGATTTATATAATCATGTAGCTGAAATATTTAACATATGGTCAAAGAGTCAATACTTTCTTAAGGAAGAGCAAAACTTCATTTCGACCAATGAAATTGACAATATGGCGCTTATTATGCCTACGGCTACCAGACGATCAGCAATTACTGAAGGGGCACCCGTAACAGGTGGTAAAGTTAAGAAGAAGAAAAAGAACAGAGATAAAAAGAGAGACAAAGATAAAGAAGTACAAGCTAGTCTAATGGTAGCTTGTCTGAAGCGTTTGCTTCCAGTTGGCTTAAATTTGTTTGCTGGGAGAGAACAGGAGCTTGTACAGCATTGCAAAGATCGCTACTTGAAAAAAATGCAAGAATATGATGTTATAGAATTTGCTCGAAATCAGTTGACACTTCCTGACAAATTAGATCCTTCAGATGAAATGTCATGGCAACACTATTTGTATTCAAAGTTGGGAAAAAGAGAGGAACTCGCAGATGAACAGGCATTGGAAAAACCTTCAAATCAAAATGATAAAAGCAAGGACAAGACGCAAGAAACTGTTGACCGTATAGTAGCCATGGCTAAAGTTCTGTTCGGTTTACATATGGTAAGGAAAATATGTTTCCAATTTTACTAGTTAGTAAACAAAACGGTATAAAATATTACTGAATTTTAAACCAGCAAAAATATTTATTTCTCTTTAAACATTTTTACACTTTTTTAATATCATTATTATAATTTATTTTTTATTACTTTTTCACACTTTCGCGAAACGACATCAACTACACATGTAAAATTTATTTGCTCTGATATGGCATTACTCAAATTTATTGAAACACCGATGGTGGTGAAACTCGTCATATATACAGATTGACCATCCCCAACAACAAAGCAAGAACGTCTACAGGAGTGTTGTATCCATACAAAGGAAACGTGCCGTTATTGCATGTTTCCGTCAGACATCTCTACATTCTCTACCCAGGTTTTTAACAAATGAGAACAATTTCCGCTTGCTCAATACACTAACAGTCACATTGAACGTAGATGAAAAATGTAGAGTTGTTGACTTAATGTCTTTAAATGCCAAAAACTACTTACATTACTATCAGTTTATTTGTATAGTTAAGTCAAAAATCCATGTCTTCCATATTCAATCAATTTTTTTGTTTTTACTAATATTTTCCGTACTAACCTCAAAAGTGTGTATGTATGGCGTATTCTTTGCAAAGCTTTAACTAGCTGATACCGTGTATTGTATCCTTAATTCCTTCCTAGGCATCACGTCCTAAGCCAAGAAGCAAACGTTGGAATTCGAAAATTACATTGGCCCGGCGCCAGGCAGTCATATCCAGCTTACGCGCTAAACATCTTTATCGCATGAGCAGGTACACTTTCTCCTCTTGTTAATATTCCCCAATATAATCGAAAAATTATTGAAAAAAATTACTTTTACAGAAAGTATTAAGTTTTCATACATATGTACATATGTACCAAATTTTCATGCAAATATTTCTGCACACACATGCATTTGAAACTCACTGAAAATAAATTTAGTTACTAACCTAACTAACTAAACGCATGGTCTTTTTTTCTCAAGGTAAACTAGAGAATCGCCATACGTTTTTTCACCTAAATTGAAACAAACGGTGCGTATTTGATTACATTTTTATGAAGTGAATTAATTATATCACTTCGACAGTTAGCAGAAAACAAAACGTGTGGCTATTCTTCAGTTTATAAAATATACGTTCTAGTAAAAATAAATTACTCAAACTTTTAAATCTACACTCATATTAGACATCGAGCCTGCAACATTTTTGCCAGATCGTACTATGAGCAATGGCTTCAAGAAGAAAACGTAGGTCAAGAGATAATGATTGAAGACTTGACGCAAACGTTTGAAGAATCGGAGAAATCCAAGAAGGAAGAAGAAGAGTCTGAAGGTAAGCCAGATCCACTTACGCAGCTAGTTACTACTTTCTGTCGTGGAGCGATGACCGAACGAAGCGGAGCTTTGCAAGAAGATTTACTCTATATGTCATACGCACAAATCGCTGCAAAGTCCTGTGGAGAAGAAGAAGAAGAGGGTGGCGATGAAGAGGGTGGAGGAGAGGGCAATGAGGAAGGAGCAAGCATACATGTAAGTCAGCATATTACTACATTTGTTCATTATTATTAACTTCATATGTGCACATATTACTGACTAAGAAACATTTTAACTTTGACATGCTTCTAACTAAAGTGCACAATACATAAACTAGCGGTAATAAGCCATACTTATGTAAGAACTTTTGAGATACATTTAGTATATCTCCAGCATTTAATTAAGAGTATAATACAAATTGATTAAATTGCAGGAACAAGAAATGGAAAAACAGAAACTTCTCTTCCATCAAGCGCGGCTCTCAAATCGTGGCGTTGCGGAAATGGTGCTGCTTCATATATCCGCTTCAAAAGGTGTGCCCTCTGAAATGGTTATGACAACATTAAATTTGGGTATAGCAATACTCCGTGGTGGTAATATAGACATTCAGATGGGAATGTTGAATCATCTGAAGGAGAAAAAAGATGTGGGTTTCTTTACATCAATTGCAGGTCTTATGAATTCATGTAGTGTATTAGATTTGGATGCATTTGAACGCAATACAAAGGCAGAAGGTATGTACATTAAAACTATGTATATTTTTATATATTATTATATTGCTCAAATTAGTTATATAATAAAAAGTCATTAGAGTATTCCATATTTTGCATTATAATAACAAAATAACTTTTTGGCTCAACTATTAATTTTGCAATGATTCTAAAAAACTCTGTTTATGATAACTGAGAACTATAGTCCTCACGTATTTCTTTGATATTACTTTAATATCTTCCAAAAAGCAAACAACGTGTTAAATTTAATTAATATATACAAGAAGCTATAGTCTCAATCTTCAGAGAATTGGAAATTTACATAGCAGAGTGTATAGGTTATGTGTATACAAAAATTTCCTTAGTAAACTCTTTTACATAAAATTTAACTTTAAAATCACTAAAACTTAATTCAAATAATTGAGTTAAATTTCACTTTAATAGTTAAAGCAAAAAAAAAGTACGGAATTGCAAGCAATTTGTCTACATGCGTCTAAAACATTTTAACATTGAAATAATTTATCAATCGATTGAAACCATTTTCGCTGTCTCTTAATTCGATGAACTATGTCAATGCCGTCGTATATCTCGTACAGCTCTTCGTTCCACCAAATGCGATATTCGTCTTTATTTCTCAATTGCGTACTCAGTTCGAAGTAGCACCTGTTGACAAGAGTTATTCTGCGTTGAGTTTCGAAGCTGATATTGCTTTTGATGTTAATACTGGTTCCAAGACAGACGAAATTATCTACGACCTCGAAGTTATGCCTGTCAAGGGTGATGTGGGAGCCAAGTCGCGAGTCCGACAACTGTTTTTTTGATAGGAAATATTTTATCTAGCCCTCGTTCACCGCCAGACCCATTTGCTTCGCTCCCTTATTCAGTATGGAGAAGCAGAACTAACGGCGCGGTTGTTGAGGCCAATGATATCAATATCATCGGTGTACGCCAGTAGCTATGCACTCTTATAAACGATTGTGCCTTCTCAATTGAGCTCTGCAGCTCGAATTACTTTCTCTAGCAGTAAATTGAAGAGTCGCCTTGTCTGAAACCTCATGTGGTATTGGAGAGGTCCTTCCCGAACGTGATGGAGACTATGGTATAGCTGTACGCCAATTTGCATAGCCTTATTAGTTTTGCGGGATTTACTTGATCTTCCTCAGCTTTGCGTTTACGTTCAACTGAATTATTAAACTGGTTACAGTTACTTGAAATATGCCCACTTTCCCGCAATTGAAGCATTTAACCACACCATTATTTTTCTTACACTCTAATACAACCATCAACGACTCATAAGCCCTTGAGTCACAATTTGGAATAGTTTGTAATATTTCCGCTGCTGATCCTTTAAACGCAATGCAGCTACTTTATTTTCACTGTTCCAGTTATTTCCAGATGCCACTTTCTTTCGAATTGAAGCTTAAAACAGAACTGTCCATCAAGGGATGGATGTTTTACCTTGGCAGAGTCTGCTAACATAATTGACCGAATTAATTATAGCTCCCGGAGACGACCTTTCAATTAATCTAATTGATTTTGAATTTTATCCCGCTTTTCCGAAATCTGTGAGGACACCTCTGTAATTTGTGAGATCACTTGCGATATCCGTGCATTCTGTTCGTTCAAATTTGAGGACACTTGTGCTGATATATGTGCACCTTGCGCTCTGAATTGTACAACGTAATACACTGACTACCTCGTTTGTAACTGCAAGGACATTTGGAATTGTTGTACCAACATTTGTGATGACATCTGTGACATTTGCGTTGATATTGCAGCAACAAACATGTTCAAGTCTCTAACCTTTGATAAATCTTGAGCGTTTTTTTAATAATATATTCCTCTAATATAATTGAAACACATATTCCCCGACATCAATGTTTTCTGGAAGTCCATGGCTTCTAGTAACCGTGACTGCAATTCGGATTTTACTCCCGTTGTCGCCAAACTGCGTTGGTACACCTCATTTATAAGCTTCAAATTGACAAACTTTGCTATTTTCGAATAATTATAATTATTTCTCGCTAAATAAAACGCCCAATATAATAACTTTACATTTATCTCTATTTCTTATACAAAAAACTAAAGCCATTTACACAATCCGGCAGCACTCATACAGTAGATTGTTACCAAAACATCGCCACTCGAACAATCTGGTAACTACGAATCGCTGCCTAGTTAATTCTTGCAATTTATCGTCGATTCGATTTTGCTCTAGCATTCGAGTTCGCCACAATATCTACACTTGTGGCCACGCAAAACTTACCATTAAAAATTTTCAAATATTTAACACATTATAACGGTACATTTTGCGGTATAGAATATTTTTTTTAGAAATAAGTTAATGACATGTTTTTTATAAAAAATTAAAAACAAACTTTCAGCTATAAACAAAATCTTTACTTAAAAAAAATTAAATCGGTTTTTGTATAAGCACAGAAAAGCTAGTACGTGTTTTGCCCATTAAACGTATTAAATTAAAAACTATAATTAAAATTAGATAATATAATTTAATTTACCTATGTTTATTAAAACAAGTAAGGAAGGGCTAAGTTCGGGTGTTACCGAACATTTTATACTCTCGCATGATAAAGTGATAATCGAGATTTCATTATCAGTCATTTACATATTTTTCAAATACCGTATTTGTGTAAAGTTTTATTCCGCTATCATCATTGGTTCGTAATGTATATATTATACAGAGAAGGCATCAGATGGAATTCAAAATAGCGTTATATTGGAAGAAGGCGTGGTTGTGAACCGATTTCACCCATATTTTGTACATGTCATCAATGTGTTAAGAAAATATTATATACCGAGTTTCATTGAAATCGGTAGAGTAGTTCCTGAGATATGGTTTTTGGTCCATAAGTGGGCGAGGCCACGCCCATTTTCAATTTTTAA
This sequence comes from Bactrocera neohumeralis, assembly GCF_024586455.1. NCBI lineage: Eukaryota > Metazoa > Arthropoda > Insecta > Diptera > Tephritidae > Bactrocera > Bactrocera neohumeralis. The sequence goes on from NC_065921.1 coordinate 51,621,639, forward strand.
ATCAATCAATTTTTTAAACCTGGGTGCAGCTTCCTTCTGCTATTTCTTCCGTAAAATTTAGTGTTTCTGACGTTTTTTGTTAGTCGGTTAACGCACTTTTAGTGATTTTCAACATAACCTTTGTATGGGAGGTGGGCGTGGTTATTATCCGATTTATTCCATTTTTGAACTGTATATGGAAATGCCTGAAGAAAACGACTGTGTAGAGTTTGGTTGACATAACTATAATAGTTTCCGAGATATGTACAAAAAACTTAGTAGGGGGCGGGGCCACGCCCACTTTTCCAAAAAAATTACGTCCAAATATGCCCCTTCTTAATGCGATCCTTTGTGCCAAATTTCATTTTAATATCTTTATTTATGACTTAGTTATGACACTTTATAGGTTTTCGGTTTCCGCCATTTTGTGGGCGTGGCAGTGGGCCGATTTTGCCCATCTTCGAACTTAACCTTCTTATGGAGCCAAGGAATACGTGTACCAAGTTTCATCATGATATCTCAATTTTTACTCAAGTTACAGCTTGCACGGACGGACGGACGGACAGACGGACGGACGGACAGACAGACATCCGGATTTCGACTCTACTCGTCACCCTGATCACTTTGGTATATATAACCCTATATCTGACTCTTTTAGTTTTAGGACTTACAAACAACCGTTATGTGAACAAAACTATAATACTCTCCTTAGCAACTTTGTTGCGAGAGTATAAAAATAAAAAAATTTGAAGAACATGCCGAACAAACGAAAAAGTCCGAAAAAAAATTTAAGAAAGTGTAGTGGAAAGCTTTGCGTGGTCACAAGTGTATTTAAATCAGCTATGCCCAACGTCAACTACAATTTGCGTTTGTATTCGGCACGCCACTTCGCGCCAGAGATAAATATATGCCCAACACATCTCTCATTGGAAGTGAAAAAGCAATTGCTAAACGTCAAAACGTCCTGAACTCCATCAACTGTTCAAGAGGTTTTGACGTTTAGAAATTGGAAACGAAAGATGGAAATCTTACCAAAAAAATATGTAAACGGAGGGATATGCTGTCTCGTTGAAAACCATTAATAACAAATGTAAAACAATAACAATTATAAAAAAAGTGAAATTTAAATGTACTTGTTCAAACATTTTGTAATGTGATGCTTCTTGTTATTAATTTTCAATGGAAAATTATTAAAAACATTTATTAATTGAGAGCTAACGATCTTAAATGCCTTTATTAAAGTTGAAAGTTCAAAATAATAACAAAAGTAGAAGTAGTACTAGTTTATGCAAATTACTTTACTTCGAATATATCTTATTGTTTAAATTTTTTGGATATTAATTGTTAACTAAAATATTACATTACAATTGCATAAAAAAATTTGTCATAAATTATAAGGAAAATACATCTAATTCTGTTTTAACACGATTTACGATTTTGATTTAACACGGTTTGAAAATAATTATTTTTAAGTTTTTTAAACACTTTTATTCCAGTTAGCACTATTTACAATTTTTTTAGCTTACATTTTATTTGTCAGATTTAACTTTTGCGATATATATTCATATCACTAATTTAGAGGAATACAAGCAATGTTTATTGGTCAGAGCAATTGTAAAAATCCAAAATTTAAGAGTGCATTGAATGCTCTTTTTGCACAGTTTTTTTCTGGAACCAATCTAACGTGTAAAAACAGAATTAAGTGCAAAATTGTTGTCTTATAAAGAACCTCTTTCCTACATACACCTTTCCAATTCCTTCGTGTCTTAATTTACTTACACGGATGTGCAAACATACATAAGTATACTTTATTATTGGCTTATAAATATGTACAAGATTTTAATAGATTGGTCTCATATTTTACATAATTTTTTTTATCAATCTCTTTATTTCTGCTAAGTTTACTTCCTATTATCGGCGCTAGCTCGGTTCAGTCGCCGCTTCTGCCTGAGATATTATATTTATTAATCTTCATTTATTATGTGAATAAAAAATTCGAAATTATAAATTATAATATTCAGATAAAATTAGATATTGAGCACGGTTACAAAATATATCATATTAGTAATTTTTGCTCATAAGATGCTACACTTTTCAATTACTTTACTTGTTGTTAGAATTTTCTCCACCATGACCATAGGAGTGCAATTTACAAGTGGTTAGTAATTTTCTTGTTCTCCTTATCTTTCATCGGAAATCTTAAAATTATTATGCATTATGAGTGGGAAACTACTTACTTATTTTAACTTTTCGTCATATCGTTATATATTGTAGTACACTTCCTTTTTCATTTGGTGTTATAATATTTAATTTTATATCAATTGTATTTGTGCATATACATACGTATTATGTATACGCTTTATTGTTCGGGTATAATTTGAACACAACACGCGCATCTGTTGTATATTTATCCAATTACACCTTCGTCCTGGCCCTGGTTTATGATTTGGCGTACAAACAAAATAATTACCTCGCATGTCCCTACGTCCCCAACCTAAATACACAATCAAACATTTTTGCTACAAAGAGTACATTCCAAGTGCGGGTGCAGGTCTTGGTGTAGGTTCGGAAGGAGCTGCTGGCGAGAAAAACATGCATGATGCTGAGTTTACTTGTGCATTGTTTCGATTCATTCAATTGACTTGCGAAGGGCACAACCTAGGTAAGTATATCCGGAGAAAAAGAAGTTATTTGTATTTTAAAAATTAAATATTTTGGCAGATTGGCAAAACTATTTGCGTACGCAGGCAGGCAACACAACTACAGTCAACGTGGTGATATGTACTGTTGATTACTTACTACGTCTACAAGAATCCATAATGGACTTTTATTGGCACTACTCTAGTAAGGAGATCATAGATCCGGCAGGAAAGGCTAACTTCTTCAAAGCAATTGGTGTGGCAAGTCAAGTATTTAACACATTGACTGAGGTCATTCAAGGTCCATGTACATTAAATCAACAAGCTTTAGCGCATTCTCGTTTATGGGACGCTGTTGGGGGTTTCCTCTTTCTTTTCTCGCATATGCAAGAAAAGTTGTCAAAGCATTCTAGCCAAGTGGACTTATTGAAAGAGCTACTTAATTTGCAGAAAGACATGATTACTATGATGCTTTCTATGCTCGAAGGAAACGTTGTTAATGGTATGCTCATTTAAAGTTTAATAACGTCCACGGAGGAATCATTTTCCTCCTTTTTTACCTCTTATACCTTATGTTCATATATTCAATTGAATGCATGTTCTTAAAAAATATATACACTAAAAACTGTGGATTATAATTTACATTAAATGAAAATAGTAAAGAATAAAATATTCGATTCATTACAGGTACAATCGGAAAACAAATGGTGGACACACTGGTCGAGTCGGCTGGCAACGTAGAATTAATTCTAAAATACTTCGATATGTTTTTAAAATTGAAAGATTTGATTGAATCTCCAAGCTTTACGGAAATTGATATTAAAAATGAGGGCTGGGTGACTCCAAAAGACTTTAGGGATAAAATGGAGCAATCTAAAAATTACACACCGTTAGTGAAATTTAAATTGTTAAATGGAATTACATTTTTATTCTAATCTATTTTGTTTTACAATTGTAAACAGAGATGAAATGGACTTTCTTTTGGCATGCTGTGAACGTAACCACGAAGGCAAAATTGACTATGGCGATTTCGTTGATCGTTTTCATGAGCCATCAAAAGAGATCGGTTTTAATTTAGCCGTATTGTTAACGAATCTGAGCGAACATATGCCGAATGAGCCTCGTTTAGCCCGATTCTTAGAGACAGCTGGATCGGTGTTGAATTATTTTGAACCCTTCCTTGGCCGTATTGAGATTTTGGGCAGCTCCAAGCGTATCGAGCGCGTATATTTTGAAATAAAAGACTCAAATATTGAACAATGGGAAAAGCCACAAATTAAAGAGTCCAAGAGGGCATTCTTCTATTCAATTGTCACCGAAGGTGGAGACAAGGAAAAATTAGAAGCTTTCGTTAATTTCTGTGAAGATGCTATTTTTGAAATGACACACGCCTCGGGCTTAATGGCAACTGACGATGGTGGTGGTAATGTTAAACGGGATACTGCTTACAGTTCCTATATGAGCGAAGAAGAGGAAGAACGTGCCGCACGGGATCCTATACGACGGACCATGCAAGCTATCAAAGACGGTCTTAAGTTCATAGTGCATATCCTAAGTCCATCAAATATAAAACATCAAATTGGGGTAATGCAAACCAAGTCGGTGCCAGAACTTATTATTGGATTCTTCAAAATGATATTTTATATGTTTTATTATACTGGCTACGGAAATTTCTGTGTAGTGCGTTACCTTTTCGGAATACTAATGAATCTAATGCGTGGCCCAGCACCGGAAGAAATCGAAGCTCCACCAATGGAGGAGGAAACATTTGGTAAGATGTTGCCAGCATTACCTATTGAAGAACCTCCGGGACCAGTGCAGGCTTTTGGACTTGAATTAAACAAAGAAGAAAATGGTCAGTTCAAAGTAACAGTTCGTGAATCACCCGGTGGTAGTGGTAACTCTTCATTAGAAGAAACGGGTGAATCAAGTCCAGAAGAGGGAGGAACAGCTGCTGATCAAGCGGTAGAGAATGAATCGTATCAACTTCAAGAACCAATATCAATCGTTGATTTACTAGGAGGAGAAGCTGCTAAAAAAGCAGCACAAGAACGGCAAGAGGCACAAAAGGCCCAAGAAGCGGCTATGGCTTCAATTGAAGCCGAAGCTAAGAAAAAGTCATCAGCAACTGCTCAAGAAACACCAGCGGTTAATCAAATTGACTTTGCTCAGTACGCACATCGTGCCGTTAGTTTCCTCGCACGTAATTTTTATAACCTTAAATATGTTGCATTGGTTTTAGCTTTTAGTATAAATTTTATGTTACTCTTCTATAAAGTAACATCTTTTGGTGATGATGAAGAGGCTTCAGGTGATGATGAACTTATTCTTGGTTCTGGATCTGGCGGTAGTCTAACAGCATCCGGATTTGCTGGAGGTTCAGGAGATGGTTCTGGCGATGGTGCAGGCGACGAAGAAGACTTACCAGAACTAGTACATGTTGACGAAGATTTCTTCTATATGGCTCACGTCATACGCATAGCTGCTTTTTTACATAGTTTAGTCTCTCTAGCAATGCTGATTGCTTACTACCATTTAAAAGTACCTTTAGCCATTTTCAAGAGGGAGAAAGAGATAGCTCGTCGATTAGAATTTGATGGTCTCTTCATTGCAGACCAACCGGAAGATGACGATTTTAAATCACACTGGGACAAATTAGTGATTTCTGCTAAGTCATTCCCCGTTAACTATTGGGACAAGTTTGTGAAAAAGAAGGTGAGACAGAAGTACAGCGAAACATATGACTTTGATTCAATCTCTAATCTACTTGGAATGGAGAAAAGCGCTTTCATGGCGCAGGAGAGTGAGGAAGGTGGATTGGTGAAGTACGTAATGAATATAGATTGGCGTTATCAAGTATGGAAAGCAGGGGTTACATTTACCGATAACGCTTTCCTTTACTCGCTGTGGTATTTCTCATTCTCAGTGATGGGCAACTTCAATAACTTTTTCTTCGCAGCCCATTTACTCGATGTAGCCGTAGGATTTAAAACACTTCGCACCATTTTACAATCGGTCACTCATAACGGAAAACAACTTGTTCTCACTGTAATGCTACTAACAATAGTAGTATACATTTATACAGTAATTGCGTTCAATTTTTTCCGCAAATTTTACATACAAGAAGAAGATGAAGAGGTAGATAAAAAATGTCATGACATGTTGACTTGTTTCGTATTCCACTTATATAAAGGAGTGCGGGCAGGAGGAGGAATCGGTGATGAAATTGGAGATCCCGACGGAGATGACTACGAAGTTTATCGTATTATTTTTGACATCACATTCTTCTTTTTCGTTATTATTATACTTCTAGCCATTATTCAAGGTTTGATTATAGATGCTTTTGGTGAGTTACGTGACCAACTTGAATCGGTTAAAGAAAATATGGAATCAAATTGTTTTATATGTGGCATGGGAAAAGATTTCTTTGACATAGTTCCTCACGGTTTTGATACTCACGTGCAAAAGGAGCATAATCTTGCAAATTACATGTTCTTCTTAATGCATCTAATCAATAAGCCGGATACAGAATACACTGGTCAGGAGACTTATGTATGGAATATGTATCAACAGAGGAGTTGGGACTTCTTCCCAGTAGGTGATTGCTTCCGTAAACAATATGAAGACGAGCTATCAGGAGGTGGTGGAAGTAGTTAAACAAAACATTTATTCACATGTTACATCGTTGAGAATATTTTAGAAAGCACTGATCTTTCAATCATAAATAAAATATTACGATTTATTCTTTGTAAATAATTACTCTTTATTGAATGATAATATTATATTGGAATTATATTTACAAAGTATATCTAAAGTTGAAAAAAATAATAATTTTTAATATCGAGCGTAATATTTCATTGGTTTCCAATCAGATTTAGGGAAATGAAAAGATCTGTATAACTACACGAATTTGATATCAAATAAAATATGCACTGAGCTTAAAAAAATTAGATCAAATCTGTAACAGCTTTTTAATTCCTATTCGTAACACCACGACATTTTGATGTTTTGCCAATATAGACAGGCCTTCCCAAATGTATTGATGTTTTGGGAGCAATCCTTTCTTTCGTTGTAAATTATAAAATTGTAGAAAAACACCAAATCCAGAATGTTAGAATTTTCACTTTCACAAAAATTATATCTTCTAGAGTTTTATCAGTGATTTCGTGTGCTACTGATCAATATCCCATATACAAGTTTTATGATACATATTTCCACTCAACCATAAAATCTGAAGTAGCTGGACGATTTAACCGAAGATTACGCTGTTATTCCTCTTTTATTTGTGAAATAAACGTAATTTATTAACCTATAGTCAAAAAAATTTAGTGAAATAAATCGAAGGGTGCCACGGGAAAATATGTTTTTAATTGAATATATTTGTCTATTGACAAGATAATTGCCAATTAAGTGAATGATTAAAAGGGAGATTTTTTCACCAAAAACTGAAAAATTAAGTTTATTTCATGAATCAACAGAAGTGTTTACGTTACGAGTATTACTTACAATTTAGTACACAGGATTTGTCCGGAAAGTAATAGGATTGATTTTCTTCCGCCACGACTGTACTTCGGAGCACCTGGAGAGTCAGGACAAACATTTTCGCGCGACGTGTTTCTGTGAGTAGTGCAAGCCAAAAATGCAGCATTCGTTAGAGCAAAGGTACCCGATTGAGTTCTGTGTAAAACTCGGTAAATCTGCGACAGACGTTTTATATGATCAAGCAGGCTTACCCAGATGTTCCTTCAGCAAGAAGAGATGTGTTTCGGTGGCACCACACCTTTTTGGAGAGCCGGGTTGAGGTCGCTGATGAACACCGTGATGAGAAACCTACGACTGCGACAAATACCGACAATGTGACTCGTCTGCGCAAATTGGTTCAATACATTATTTTTAAATCGACTCAGCCCTATTACTTTCCGGACAAACCCTGTACTGTTTGAGAGCTTTTCTATGCTTCTTCTTCACATGCTATAAGTACGTCACATGATGGCGGTTATGGTACAATATGTTTTTGTAACAATTGTCATAGCCTAACCCGAAAGGTAACGATAAAACCTTGTCGTAATCCTATATTCTATCATTCTTGGTTTACCAGCGTCTCGCAAATGTGTGACTAATTCTACCCCTGAAGAAGTTCCTTAATTTGAGAGGCGACTATACATATGTCGCAACATTGCGACTCTGCTGTTGAATGGAGTCTGACCCGAAAAGTAACGGTAAAACCTTGTCGTAATCCTGTATTCTATCATTCTTGTTTGCCAGCGCCTCGCAAATGTGGGACTTATTTTACCCCAGGATAAGGTCCTCAATTTCGGAGACGACTATGTGTCGCAACATTGCGACTCTACTGTTGAATGAAGTCTGATCATAATAGCGCTGACAGTATCCATTTGCTTAAAGCCGTGTTCGGCATGACACTTTGCTCGAGATGTCATTGGAGTTTTCCTCCCTTCTCTGAGATGGAAGGCAATACTGGGGACCGGATTTAGCTTCAACTCTGTATGATTTCTAAAATCCGTGGTAATAGGAAGAAACGGAAACTTTTTAAGTATCAGAGATGCAACCACTGAGCTATTTTTAGTAATCCTTTGTTTCTGTGCCTTTTCACTTAGAATGCTCATGCTGCGAAATTTCCATTTTTTCTGAGTTTAGTTACTTCTTATGTATAACTCTAAAAGCCTTCCTAACATTTTTAAGAGAAATGAGGAAAGACTAATTGGTTTGAAATCTTTAGAGTTAGTATGTGAGCTTTTGTCCGCCTTTGGTATATATATAACCTTTACTTTCCTCCACAACGAGCAATTATATTTGAATTACATAGCCTCTTTAAGCATGGTTGTTAATTAGATTTTTATGTAGCTCTGGGATTGCTGTAACTGATCCGGGAATATACCGTTCAGTCCCGCGAGTTGAAGGGCTTGCAACTGCCTACCGTTCAATGTACATTAATCTCAGACACTATGTCTATAGGAATGGACTCTGTCTCTACTTCGCTACCTAGTACATACTCCATCGAGTGGTTTCACAGAGCTGCCTTGGAAGTCAGAATTCATTAGCTGGCATAAAGGCTTTTCACTTTGTACCGTCCAGCTGTAGTTTGGCTTCTGAAAGTGTCCAATGTTATGCAACGATTGTGCCCTTATTTTCTTAAGTCGAGACGCTTTCGTTGTATTCCCAATACCATTGCTAAAATATTTACACTTTTCTCTTTTGCTTTCCTTATTTATATTCAATCTGACCTTAGGAGATTAAAATAGTTTTTCCACCACTCTTTTCTTTAGTATAGATTCTTCTTCTTCTTCTTAATTGGCGTAGACACCGCTTACGCGATTATAGCCGAGTTAACAACAGCGCGCCAGTCGTTTCTTCTTTTCGCTACGTGGCGCCGATTGGATATTCTAAGCGAAGCCAGGTCCTTCTCCACTTGGTCCTTCCAACGGAGTGGAGGTCTTCCTCTTCCTCTGCTCCCCCGGCGGGTACTGCGTCGAATACTTTCAGAGCTGGAGTATTTTCGTCCATCCGAACAACATGACCTAGCCAGCGTAGCCGCTGTCTTTTAATTCGCTGAACTATGGCGATGTCGTCGTATATCTCTACAGCTCATCGTTCCATCGAATGCGGTATTCGCCGTGGCTAACGCGCAAAGGACCATAAATCTTTCGCAGAACTTTTCTCTCGAAAACTCGCAACGTCGACTCATCCGTTGTTGCCATCGTCCAAAACTCTGCACGAAATAGCAGGACGGGAATTATGAGTGACTTATAGAGTTTTGTTTTTGTTTGTCGAGAGAGGACTTTGCTTCTCAATTGCCTACTCAGTCCGAAGTAACAGAGTTATCCTGCATTGGATTTCTAGGCTGACATAGTTGGTGGTGTTTACGCTGGTTCCAAGATAGACGAAATTATCTACAACTTCAAAGTTATGACTGTCAACAGTGACGTGAGTTCCAAGTCGCGAGCGCGACGACTGTTTGTTTGATGATAGGAGATATTTCGTTTTGCCCTCGTTCACTGCCAGACCCATTTGTTTTGCTTCCTTGTCCAGTCTGGAGAAAGCAGAACTAACGGCGCGGGTGTTAAGGCCGATCAAATCAATATCATCGGCATACGCCAGCAGCTGTACACTCTTATAGAAGATGATACCATCTAAGAGGTGGTTTATGTCGATTCTCTTTTCACGGGTCTTTTCCAAGATTTTGCGCATGGTGAATATCTGGTTGTTGATTTTCTAGGTCTGAAGCCACACTGATAAGGTCCAATCAGTTTGTTGACGGTGGGCTTTAATCTTTCACACAATACGCTCGATAGAACCTTATATGCGATGTTGAGGAGGCTTATCCCACGGTAGTTGGCGCAGATTATGGGGTCTCCTTTTTCATGGATTGGGCATAGCACACTTAAATTCCAATCGTCGGGCATACTTTCGTCCGACCATATTTTACAAAAAAGCTGATGCATGCTCCCTATCAGTTTTTCGCCGCCGTGTTTAAATAGCTCGACCGGCAATCCGTCGGCCCCTGCCGTTTTGTTGTTCTTAAGGCGGGCAATTGCTATTCGAACTTCTTCCTGGTCGGGTAATGGAACGTCTGCTGGGGAATCGGGTTCTGCTTCTCCTGGTGTTGTGCGTTCACTGCCATTCAGCAGGCTGGAGAAGTGTTCCCTCCATAATTTAACTATGCTCTGGGCATCGGTCACTAGATCACCTTTGGGGGTTCTACAAGAGTATGCTCCGGTCTTGAAACCTTCTGTAAGCCGCCGCATTTTTTCGTAGAATTTTCGAGCATTACCCTTGTCGGCCAGATTATCAAGCTCTTCGTACCCACGCATTTCGTCCTCTTTCTTCTTCTGTCTGCAAATTCGTCTCGCTTCCCTTTTCAACTCTCGGTATCGATCCCATCCCGCACGTGTAGTGGTCGATCGTAACGTTGCGAGGTAGGCAGCCTGGTTTCTCTCCGCTGCGACACGGCACTCCTCGTCGTACCAGCTGTTCTTTTGCACTTTCCGAAAACCAATGGTTTCGGTTGCAGCTGTGCGTAAGGAGTTCGAAATGCCGTCCCACAGTTCCCTTATACCGAGTTGTTGACGAGTGCTCTCAGAGAGCAGGAGTGCAAGCCGAGTTGAAAATCGTTCGGCTGTCTGTTGAGATTGCAGCTTCTCGACGTCGAAACTTCCTTTTGTTTGGTGGCGTGCGTTTTTTGCTGCACAGAGGCGGGTGCGAATCTTAGCTGCAACAAGATAGTGGTCCGAGTCGATGTTAGGACCTCGGAGCGCACGCACATCTAAAACACTGGAAACGTGTCTTCCGTCTATCACAACATGATCGATCTGGTTGGCAGTTTTTCGATCCGGAGACAGCCAGGTAGCTTGATGAATCTTCTTATGCTGGAATCTAGTACTACAGATAACCATATTTCGGGCCCCGGCGAAGTCGATCAGCCTCAACCCATTTGGGGATGTTTCGTCGTGGAGGCTGAATTTACCGACCGTAGTGCCAAAGATACCTTCTTTGCCCACCCTGGCGTTAAAGTCGCCAAGCACGATTTTGACATCGTGGCAGGGGCAGCCCTCATAAGTGCGCTGCAAGCACTCATAAAAGGCATCTTTGGTCACATCGCCCTTCTCTTCCGTAGGGGCGTGGGCGCAAATCAGCGATATGTTGAAGAACCTCGCTTTGATGCGGATTGTGGCTAGACATTCATTCACCGGAGTGAATGATAGTACTCGGCGACGGAGTCTCTCTCCCACCACGAATCCTACACCAAACTTGCGCTCCTTTATATGGCCCTGTAGGAAATGTCACAAGGACCTACTCGTCTCTGTCCTTGTCTCGTCCATCGCATTTCTTGGACGGCGGTGATGTCAGCCTTTATTTTTACGAGGACATCAACCAGCTGAGCAGCGGCACCTTCCCAATTAAGGGAGCGGACATTCCAGGTGCATGCCCTCAATTCGTAGTCCTTATTTCGTTTGCCATGGTCGTCATCAAAAGGGGGGTCTCTCATCCGAGGCTGATTGCTAATTTTCATTGGTAAGATTTTTTACGTGGCGGGTCCCAAACCCAGCGCACAACCCTTGTAGGGAATGTTTCGCCTTCTCACTTTAGCTCGCCTTCAAACGGATGTTCTTAGGCTACCCAAAGGATACTTGGTCAAAGACCGGAAGTAGTGAGCTGCTTGAGTCATATGTAAAATAATCGTTTCTGGCCACTCCCAAGTGAATGGCGATCAGAGAACTTTCCTCACTTGCGTGAACTTCTACATATGACTCCATCCTCCAGATAGTATAGATTGGCTAAATTAAATTGCTTCCTGCAATATTTCTGTTAGTTCTTAAGTACGGGATACCACTATGGGGGCCTACTTCTTCCCTCACTTTCCTCTATTTATTAATTCTGTCTAATACCGTGCTGTTCCATACTGTGTGGTGCGTATCGGCATCCGTAAGCTCCGTTCGAGGATGGTAAAGATGGGGATTTTTGCCGACCGTGGTATGAAATTCCTCTCCTTTGCGTTTGGAAGATCAGTTTCTCGGCCTCTAAGACAGATCAAGGACATTTTCGTATATAACTCGTATTTTAGAGTAGGTAAGACTTCGTGTCTGCTACTATCTGCCCTATGTGAGACCGACGGAAATCTCCGAGAGTGTGCGCGGGTATATGTGTTACGAAAATTGGCGCAGGTATAGGAAGGTTAACGCAGCGAATAATACAGCCATCTTTATCAAAGGATGAATGCTTTACTTCGGTGTTGACTTAACTTTATATAAAACTAAGGAAGACTAAGAATGTAATGTTTTGAGAATTGAAAACGCAACTGCTACACTCAAATTAAAATTAGGCGTAACGAATATTTTATAATTTCGCCGTTTGTAGATCTCAAAGCTATGCAATTTTTTCAGATGTTGATTAAATTTTATATCAGATAAGTAAGGAATGCTAAGTTTGGGTGCAACACCAAAACTTTTTATTAAAATTTGTTGCGAAAATTTAATGTATATACCTTTAATTCAGGAGTTTAGGCTTAAACTGATTACACTCATATTCAATTTGTGGTTAAAAAACCATTTAAAGCCAGGTTCCTCCAAACAATTTAAAAAAAAAATCTAAATTTTTTTTCATAAATTGCTACTGTATACTCGTAGAAATAGTATAGAATTAGTCCCGAAGGTCAGCAAGACCAATAAGCAGGTATAAAAGAGTGAGGAGCGCTGCGGGAAATCCGGCCGCTCGAACGCCTTCGGTAGCGGCAGCTACTGCGTGCCTTTGGTTTAAATTGATTTTTCTCCGAACCACGTTTTTTCACATGGATGACACTGTCATTTCAAAACTATTTCACTTATCGATATGAACCAAACGGCATGTTACTCTTTAGATATCTGGCTATGGCCTCAAGCAGAACCAGAAATATTCATTATTATTTAAAAAAGTTATAAACAATTAAAAGTTTCATTCTGCTTGAGGCCATAGCTAATTCGATACAGAATATGAAACCATATTGACTTAAACAGACAGATTTAAACACAACTGGAACTTAATTAAATTATCTTGCATATTAATAGGCTTATGCAGTATAAAGTCAGCAGTGTGTAATTGTTCACACAAACGAGGAATGTCTGAGCGCCATTCACCTGGGAGTGATTAGAAAAGATTATTTTACTTATGGCTCAAGCAGCACACGACTTCCAGCCTTAGACCTCTCTGTGCTATCCTCTGTGCTATGAACTTAAAAATGTACAACACTGGATTTCAGTGTTAATAGTCGACCCTGTCAGTTTGTAAAACTTTGTAAAACGCAACTTCCTTCTTCTGGATTGCACTACCATCGAGTACAGACGTGCATTTATATTCGGTATTGTACAATACTCTATTTTAATACATATATAATTTTAATGAATTATAATTAAATAAATACAAACACAACACTCTGGGTAGCCAAATAACATCCGTTTGAAGGCGAGCTTAAGTGAGAAAGCGAAACATTCCATCGCCAGAGTTGTGCGCTGGGTTTGGGACCCGCTACGTAAAAAACACTACTAATGAAAAGAGGAAAACAGCCCCGCATGAGAGACCACCCTTTTGATGATGCAAATGTGTAAAAATCCCGATTTTGACATCATGACGGGAGCAGCCCTCATATGTGCGTAATATCGTAGTTCTCTTCCATCGGGACATGGGCCCAAATAAGCGATATGTTGAATAACTTCGCTTTGATGCGGATTGTTCCTTGGGGGCGTCTTTTACGTGGCGCTCGCCTTCAAAGGATGTTCTTTGACTACCCACAGGATACTTAGTCTAAAGCCGGTCGCAAGTGAATGGCAATCAGAGAACTTTCCTCACTTACATGAACTTCTACACATGACTCCATCCTCCTTTACATGACATTTACTAAAGTGGTCATATAAAGGAGCGAAAATTCGATGCCGGATGCCTGATGGGAGAGAAACTCCGTCGCTGAGTCGTGGCATTCACCGCGGTGGATAAATGTCTAGGCACAATCCGCATCAAAACGAAGATCATCAACTAATCGCTGATTTGCACCCACGCCCCGACGGAAGAGAAGGACGTGACCAAAGGTATTTTCTATTCGCTTGGAGCGCACTTATGAGCGCTACCTCCGCCACGATGTCAAAATCTTGTTTGACCTCTTTAACGTCAGGGTGGGCAACCAGATCGATCATATTGTGATAGACGGAAGACACGTCTTCAGTGTTCTAGACGTGCGTACGCTCGGAGACCCTAACATTAACTCAGACCACTATCTTTTTGCAGCCAAGGTACGCACCCGCCTCTGTGCAGCAAAACACGTACGTCAAAAAACACAAGGGAGGTTCGACATCAAGAGTTGCAATCACAGTAAGCAGCCGAACGATTTAATACTCGACTGCACTCCTGCTCTCTGAGAGCACTCAACAGCAACGCGGTATAAGAAAACGGTGAGACGGCAATTCCAGCTCCTTACATATAGCTGCAAATGAAACCATTGATTTTCGGTAAAGGTAAAAGAACAGCTGGTACGATGAGGAGTGCCCTGTCGCAGTGGAGGGAAACACTACTTCCACGGTTACAATCGGTCGCAACACGTGCGCGATGGGATAGATTCCGAGAGTTGAAAAGGGAAGCGAGACACATTCGCAGACAAAAAAGAAAGAGATCGAAATGTGTGAGTACGAAAAGCTTGACAAACTGGCCGACAGGGTAGTGCTCGGAAATTCTACGAAAGGATGAGACGACTAACGAAAGTTTTCAATAATGAAGTCTACCCTTGTAGCACCCCCAAAGATGATCTAGTGACTGATGCCCAGAGCATACTAAAATTATGGGGGGAACACTTCTTCAGCCTGCTGACAGGATAAAACCAGGAAATGATGAACCCGATTTTCCAATCGATGGCGATGGAGCGGACGTTCCATTGCCCAAACATGAAGAAGTTCGGATAGCAATTACCCATTTGAAGAATAACCAAGTGGCGGGGGCAGATACGTCGGTGAAGAACTGATAAGGAGTATGTATGTCTGCTATGTCTGAAATTGTTATCCCCGCAAAACTAATATGGCTGTGTAAACTGAGGTTGAGCAATATCCAAAGTTCCGTCAAAATCGGGAAGGACTTCTCCAAGCCGTTCGATACCAAACGTGGCTTCAGACAAGGCGACTCCGCATCGTAGGACTTCTCCAATTTACTGCTGGAGAAAATAAATCGTTCTGCAGAGTTAAATCAAGCTGGCCAATCTTCTATAAGAGTGTATAGCTGCTGCCGATATATTTATATCATTGGCTTAAACATCCGCTCCATTATTCTTGCTTTCTCCAGACTGGGTAAGGAAGTGAAGCAGATGGGTCTGGTAGTGAACGAGAGTAACACGAAATATGCCCTGTCATCAAACAAACGTCGCACCTGCGACTTGGCCACTGTTGATAGTTATAACTTCGAAGTCGTAGATAGTTTCGTCTATCTTGAAACTAGTATTAACACAAACAACATTGTCAGCTTCGAAATCCAACGCAGAATAACTCTTGCCAACAGGTGCAACTTCGGACGGGGTAAGCAATTGAGAAGTAAAGTCCTCTCTTGCCGAACAAAGACCAAACTCTATAAGTCACTTATTATTCTCATCCTGCTATATGTTGCAGAGGCATGGACGATGACAACATCTGATGAGTCGACATTACAAGTCCTGGAGAGAAGGTGGTCTTAAATTAATAGATTTCAAACAACATATTTTTCCTGACTAATTACAATATTAAAGAAACGACAAAAAATATATTAATTTAAAATGAAGTGAGGACTTTAGAATAGTTCAGCGAATTAAAAGACAGCGGCTACTCTGGCTAGGTCATGTTGTCCGAATGAACGAAAACACTCCCGCTCTGAAAGTATTCGACGCAGTACCCGCCGGGTAGCAGAGGAAGAGGAAGACCTCCACTCCGTCGGAAGGACCAGGTGGAGAAGGATCTGTTCGCTTAGAATATCCAATTGGCGCCACGTAGCGAAAAGAAGAAACGACTGGCACGCTGTTGTTAACTCGGCTATAATAGCGTAAGCGGTGTCTATGCCAGTAAAGAAGAAGATGAAGAGGACTTTAGACAATTAACTTATAGCACAGTCGATATAGATTGTATTCGTATTTTTTTATATAAATAGGGTTCACTTTACAACCTAAGTATATACGTATTGAAATGATTCACGTGTACACATTACATCGTTAATTTGGCGTTCATGCGAGCAATTTGTATCATATTGCTACAGAGTATAATAGTTTTTTTCACACGTTGCATGTATATATAAATGACCAGAATGATGAGACGAGTTGAACTCCGAGTGACTGTTTGTCTGTCCGTCCATCCCTCCGTTCAAGTTGTAACTTGAGTAAACGAGCAGTGCCTTTGAAGTATGCCACCTTATGATCAAAAATTGTCCAAATCAAACCAAAACAGTTAAAGCTCTGGGTACCGAATATGTGTACCCGACAGCCCATAGTTGCGAAAACTTGACCTAACCAAAGGATTTTCGAACACTCGACTGTCTTTACTCCATATGATTGGTGGTTGTATGTGAGGAACCCTGATAAAACCTTGGGAGCTTTTTATTAGTCTGTAAACTTTTAATTGCATGCAGTATTGGCAAAACATATAAAATTAAGTCAGTGCTATGAGCTATATATGTACCTAATATAATATCTTCACATTTTCGTCAAAATCAGCTGAATTACTGGTCTATGAATTACCCAAATTCTCATACTACGTATAATTATTTTCGTTACTCTAGCAATCTTTATGCCAAATATGGCGGTCAATGTATGAGTAATACATAGTATAAATAAAAAAAAATATGTATATATAAAATTGCTTGGATTCCGATTCTCTGGTTGACGTTTTACTTCTTAAGGTATTTCCTTGGTTTTTGTCCTGGCACATCAAGTGCTAATGAGCCCGATAGGGCTGCACTCCTACCTACCTAAGTTGCAAGAGTATGAAATGTTCTGTTACACCCGAATTTAGCCTTTCCTTACTTGTTTAATTATGTTTTAAATGAAAATTTTTAAAAAATACATATTTTACCAACAATTTCTTCAATCGTGTACATTAGAGCGGGTTGGTTGAGTGAGCAATAAAAATGGAAAAATCTCATAAACGGGAACTGTTCTGCGAACCATTCTAAACAACAATGTGAAAATAAGGCCTATTTTTTAATTATTTCTTGTGTTTGATATATTCATGCTTATGTGTATACTTCGTTATACGTATATGTATGTATATTTATAACAAACTATCATAATATATTAACAAAATTAAATATATTACAATAGTGATAAATGTACATAAATCGTATATTTTATCATTCAAAACTTATGTATGTATGTACATATATTCACATGTATCATGACCATATGTGTTTATGTTCGCTTTCGCGAATTCAAATCATATTATCACTTATCAATAATATCATGTGCACGCTGCTCATATATACATACATAAATATGCTCGCATGACATTGGCACACAAATAATGCATATACAAACTTACATACAGATATGCGTACACATGTAGATATGTCACCAGCAAAAATTACAAACATTGTTCTACAAAAACAACAATTGTCTCAAATAGCATCAGCTGAGCCACAAATTTGTAGAAAAACACACAATAACAACATTTTCATTCATGATCGCAAACGTATTTTCAACGGCAAACTCGCTTCATTCATAAAAGCAATCACCATTACATCTCCCAGAGCTTGCCTTTGCCTACAATCTTCTTTTCGCGACGGGGGCAAAAGCTAAATATCACAAATTAAGCAACTTTCTGATGTTTCTTCACAGAAAGAAGTGAGAAAAGTGGCAACATAGCTGTTGTCGATTTATAATATTTATCAATTCTAAAATATTTTTCCGTGGCTGGCAAAAATCTGCGGCGATATGTATGCACTCTCATACACATACATAGATTTTTTTTTGGAACGAAGTTCCTTACGGCAGGCTTGGAGAAGATAGGAATTTTGCTGCGGGACCTAACTGAAAAAAGTGATAGTAAAACCGTAAGAAAAAACCCGTAAGAAATAACCCGTAAGAAATAACCCGTTAGAAAAAGACTGTAAGAACGCTAGTTATCGCTAGCCAACCTTTAGGAATTGCAAAATAATTAGGCATGAAAATCTGTAACATAATTGTGTATGCATATTAGTTTTAAGTGAAGTGCGGAACACATAGAGCGCGACAGACTGCAAACTACATCTGTCAAATATTAAAATACAGACGTTTTTATGGACACTGTTATTTCGACAGCTGCACGACTACACGACTGCAGGCCGACAGTTGTCGTTCCCGCTAACTTAAATATTTCCTATATTTGCCAACGGCAGTAGGACGACAGTAGAGTTGACAGTAGAATGGAAGATAGAAAGAGGAGGTAGAGTGGTGATGCCACTAATATTTAAAATGTAAAATTATTCACAGCTCTAACAAACTTGACGTTATTTTACAAATAAAAGCATAAAATAGCTCTATTATATCATTGGTAATAACAATTGATAATTTAAAACAAAAAAATATTTTCCTATTTTCAGTGGCGTAGCTAGGGGGGGCGAAGGGGGCCGTCGCCCCGGGCGCAATGTCTTGGGGGCGGCAAAACGATCTTCGCTGTTTTTTAATATTCATAAAAATACTTCAACACATTTTTTTACAAAATTTATTATAAAAGATAAAGAGTTGTACACTCACAATGTAATAATCTGAATAACAATGAAAAATATTAATTGTTACTCGAATACTCTTCAGTCTTTGAATTTGTCTTATATCTTTTGGTTTACATATATGTATCTTTCTTAAAAATAGTCATAGAACTTAAAGATGCACTTTTCTAGTTTTGTCTAGCGACGTGTCACTCTCACAGTTACCCTATGCTTTGAATGTAACAAATACTTTTATTTCTCCAAATTTTCAAAAATGGTATTTAAAAACTCCAATTCGGGCGAAAATTCCTGCAAATTGTGTTAAAAGTGTACAAGATATAGGGCAAAAATGGGGTTTTTTTATAGCTTTTAATAATATGTCTTGTAAATTTACTATCAATTTCCTCAAAACCCGTATTGTGAGAATTTTGGAACTTCAGAATTTGCGTGGCTTCTAGTTCCTAATTTTTATATACTTAATATCGAAGAAATTTTGTAAAAATTCACTTTTGTTCGAACCACCTCATGAAACTTGTAGGTAAGTAGATAAAGGGGGGCGGCAGAACATCCTTGGCCCCGGGCGCCCGCAGTGGTAGCTATGCCACTGCCTATTTTTACTTATTTTTTGCATAAAAAATTTCACTTTGAACAAAATATTAAAATTTCATTGAAGTGAAAGGTATTAGTATGGCCACAACGATATTGTGGACAGCTGTGTTGTCTTGTGTACATGCCGGCCATGCTGTCGCAGTCATTGTGTTCACCACTTGAGAATTGTGCTTGCACTAAGTACGTTTATGGGGAGTTGAATTGTTGCATATTTTTTGGAGAAGGCTTTGAGGAAATAACCCGTAAGAAAAAGACTGTACGAAATAACCGTAAGAAAAAGACTGTAAGATCGCTAGTTATAGCCTACCTTTAGGTTTTGCAAAATAATTAGGCATGAAAATCTGTAACATTATTGTGTATGCAAATTAGTTTTGAGTGAAGTGCGGAACACATAAAGCGCGACAGACTGCAAACTACATCTGTCAAATATTAAAATACAGACGTTCTTATGGACACTGTTATTTTGACAGCTGCACGACTACACGACTGCAGGCCGACAGTTGTCGTTCCCGCTAACTTGAATATTTCCTATATTTGCCGACGGCAGTAGGACGACAGTAGAGTTTTCTTAATACTTATCTGTACTTAAATAAAAACTAATCAGCGAAATTTGAGAGAAAAATCAGGACAACCTACATAAAATTAAGCACAATTTTTTTTGCAAATTGTATCGATTCTACATTATCCGAAGTTCCTACCTGGTGTCCCACGACAGCACATTTCTGTTTATAGTAGGGGGAAGCATCGAAAGCCGGAGTGCGGAACTTTAATCTGCTAAATCTAACCTACTCCACGCTCAAGACTCACCCACGGAACCACCGGCTAAGTATTACTTCGTGGGAGGGACAAGACAGTTAAGTCTCCTCTATTACGCGGACTGGCGGACACCTAGTCTGTTGAAAAGATCTCAGTTTGGTCATTATGAATACTGACGCTTCGCTGACAGCTTTCCATTTATCAGTCGACTGACACATGAGTGTCGTTAAATTAACTACCGTAAAACTACCACCGAGTGAGGTTTTTAGCTTTTCCCTTGTACGAGGTGTGTTCAAAAGTTATCGCGAATTTTGTGTTTTTTCAAAAATTATTTGTTTATTCATGAATAACTAGTTTGTCCCCTTCAAAGTAATTCCCATGAGATATTATACACTTGTGCGAACGGTTTTTCCAATCTTCGAAGCACTTCAAAAAATCATTTTTTTATCTTCTTCAGCTCCTCCTTCGATGCCGTCTTTATCTCGTCAAGAGAAGCGTAACGTCGTCATGGGCCTCTTCAGTTTAGGGAACAAGAAAAAGTCACAGGGGGCCAGATCTGGGGAATACGGTGGCTGCGGCATCATTAGTGTGTCGTTTTTGGCCAAAAAGTCACGCACAAGCAACGATGTGTGAGCAGGGGCGTTATCGTGGTTCAAAAGCCAATTTTTGTTTTGTTATTGCGCATAACTTGCAGGTGATATTCCTTATTGGCCGTTCTTCCCTGTGGCAAGAACTCATGATGCACCACACCCCTGCAATCGAAGAAAACTGTCAGCAAACTGTCGCGATACTTTTTGAACACACTTCGTATTCGAAAATCGAGGGCAGTAAAATAATCCATGTTCAGAGTCTTCTATATGCTCTGCACACGTCGGACAGTTCGGACTAATGTCGTTGTGGAATCTAAAAGGTAGCTTCTGAAGCATCCATGTCCACTAAGTATTTGGGTCAGATAAAAGTCTAAGTCCCCCTGTCGTCTGTCTATCCACGAGTGGATATCCGATATAGTGAGTCCTGTGCCTTTTGGATGAGGAATTCCACCGCTTCTGCCACTTTTTAGTGCTCTTGTTGCTCTCCTCTGTCCTTGCCGATACTATTTTAGGCTTTGATATCTGATATAAACGCTCGAGTTCGTCTCCCTGGATGTCAATGGGCAGCATGCTGGCTAATACTTCAGCAGCGTCGGTTGATATAGTCCGGAAAGCACTTATTACTCGAATTGCAAAAAGCCTATGCACTGCAATTATTTGTTTAGCATACGCTTTTATATCCATTGCCTGTATCCATACTCATTGCTTTCGCTATTAAGAATCGCCAGCTAGAACGCACACAGCCTCTATTGGTCATCATTCTCGATAGGGTATTATACATTTTGTTTGCCTTCGCGAAAGAATACTCCAGATGTTCTTTAAATTTTAATTTAGAATCCAATATTACTCCCAGATACTTCAGTTGTGGCTGCGAGGTTATCTCGCACTCTCCCCGGCAGTTTCAGATTCACAGAAGAGAACCATTGGCGTAGACCATATAAGCACTCATTACATTTATTTCTCAAGTCGGCTAAATGTTTGGCCACTGCTACCACCATGAGATCATCTGCATAAGCTACTAGTTTCACGTCTATTGGTTGCTGTCTTCTTAGCACCCCGTCGTACATAAGGTTCCATAATAGTGGCCTAACACTAAGCCTTGGGGTACACCACTCGAGATAGAGTAGCTCTTGGTGCCTTCGTCCGTATCAAAAATCAGCCTTCTGTTTTTCAAATAACTAGTTATTATGTTTATGGGGTATTCAGGGGCCCGTATTTCACCCAGGGCTTTGATTATGTCTGCCCATCTTGCCGAGTTGAACGCATTCTTGACATCCAGGGTAATCTGCGCGCAGTACCTTTTTGTGCCGACTTGCCGACGACTTCTCGTAGTGCGTCAATAGTGGATCTCTTTTTTTTAAAGCCGTATTGTCTCTCTGATAATCCACCGGCTTTCTGGATTGCTATCTCCAAGCGGTTATTATATTTTCGTACACTTTACCCATTGTGTCGAGAATACACAGAGACCGGTACGATGAAGGTTCTTCAGGTGGTTTGAGAGCAGAACCAAACGCTGTACTTTCCAAGAGTCGGGGAATACCTCTTCCTTTGTACAAGCGTTGTACATTTTAGCGAATACTCGAGGTTTTGAGCTTATGGCTTCCTTCAGAGCTTTGTTTGGTATGCCATCCAATCCAGGCGCTTTAGTATTTTTGATTTTTTTTGGTATTGCCAATATTTCGTCTTCCGTGACTAACGGGGGTGACTCTGCAGCTTCGTTTCGTCGCTTGGCATATGAAATCCGGTCATGTTTCGGGAATAATGTTTCGACGACCTTTCCCATAAAAGAGGCATCTTTAGGTTGCTGCTGCTTGTTTTTAAATCTCGACATACAGATTTTGTAAGCAGTACCCCAATGGTCAATGTTTGCTTCCTCACACAGCTTCTCAAAACATGATTTTTTCCTTCGAGTAATTGCCGACTTAAGGAGCTTCTTGTGGCTTTTAAATTCTTCCCTATGGCGATTTTCATTCATTTCGCTCCGGTTACGTTGTAGACGCCGTCTAGCTGAGTGACAAAGCTTTCTCTGCTTGGAAATTTCCTCATTCCACCAATATACAAGCCGCCGCTTGTTGGGATGTGACGTTCTACGCATTGTTGCATCGCATGCTGCGATCAGTTCTTTTCGCACTGCCGATACCAAGTGGGCGGCGCCGTCACCTGATGCCTTTGATGCACTCCAGACTAGCTCAAACAGGTCTGGGTCGAACTCTTGTTGTTTCCAGCTTCGCTTTCGGGAGGGGTTTCTGCTAAGAAGTTTCTGCTCTCGGGAGTACGAGATGTCAGACACCGCCCACTTAATGTGCCTGCCCAGTGAGTCGTTTGCAAACATAATGTCAATTACGGATCCTTTATTATTTTTTTGGTAAGTGTTTCGAGTTCCGGTGTTCATTATTGTTAAGTGCGTTTGACTCAGATATTCATGAATTAGCCGCCCGCGGTGGTTTGTACATCTGCTGCCCCATTCACTTGACCAAGCATTAAAATCACCCGCTATTATAATAGGTGTTTTGCTTCTGGTTGATAAAGACAGCCTTAAGAGGAAATCTTCAAATTCTGTGATTGCCGCGCTGGCCTTAGCATCTTGAGCGCGCATGGATACAAGTGCTATTTGTGTGCCACTACGCGTTTTTCGCAGACTTTTGACATTTGTTGTCTCTAGATTTTGGATTCCACACTCCCTTTTCAGTGCTGAGCAGATTTCTTCGGGAGTTGTTATTTCGTCCAGGTGTTTGCATACAATCGTAACGTTGTGGGATTTAGGCTGTACATAGCCATTTCTCCTATCGCTCCTTCCAAGGCGCTTTGGAAAGATTCGGCTTTCGTGTCTGCTCCATTTTTCAGTTCTAAAAGCAGGTCTCCTTTGAGTGTTTTCCGAACGTAGATTACGTTCCTCAAGCCCGCTGTCACTTTTTATTTTTCGCAGAATATCTGCATACGACGCACCTTCTTTCTTCGTGATAATGATGGCATCCGGTTTTGTTTTAATTTTCTTTTCCATCGGTTCCTCTTTTTTACGACATCTACCCATCTTTCATTTGCGTTTTGAATCGTGGTATCCTTTTGCTCTCCAATTCTTTATTTTTGTGCTAAATATGCTGACTGTTTCTCCATTTTGCAATTCCTCAGGCTTACTCTTTTTGCTTACTTCATCGGCAGTATCACACTTCTTATTTGGTCCAGCAGCGGTGGGTTCCTCATTTTTACCATTAGGCGGTCTTCTCAATATTTTAGAAATCCTTCAGAAAGGATTATCCGGTGTTCGCCTAATACTATTTTCGGAGGCCATACCTCAGCGAGAAAATAGTTTGGTAACACCCCTCGATGTGTACGTTCAGTACCTAGCTTTACTGTCTAACTTAAAACTAAAAAATAGTTGGCAATGCCAAAACCAAAAGAAAAAGGGAACAGCTAATGCTTGTGTTTGGGATGGTTGGCAATGCACCAACCAAAAGAAAAAACGAAAACACGAGTAGGGGAACCGCTGATAGATCACAAAATAAAGAAAACAAAACGGCAGAATAATGAAAATACAAATTAAGTGCACGCTCTTGTAAGAGGAAATAATTGTATTTATTTTTTACAAATTGGCGCGGAAAAACACAAAAGGTAAGTGCAAATGGTTCTATATTATTAAAAAATCAAAGTCTATTTGTCTTTTTCTTTAGGCCTGATGTCCACTTAGGTGGTTCAATTTCTCTGGATGTCCCACACAAAAAAGAAACTAACTTTTCCCCAATAAACAACAGAATTTACTATGGAATTTGAAGAACACAAAAAAAACACGTCTACTTCACTCTGTGTACTTCAACATACATACACATTTACGCAAGTTTGTTGGTAAAGCTGTTAGAGCGGCAACCCTGCCAGCCAAGAGCGGTTAAAACACTAGTGAAAGTAGGTAGTAAAGTAGTGAAGAAAGTGGTTAGATTGCCATAGGCCGCGTGAAGATTCACACGTACGTATACATGTGATCATACATGATGCGCTGATTCAGCAGTGTCATATAAAAACGTATATCTGTCCTGCTCTAATATCCCCAATCGACAGCTGATGCAGGGTTGCTTTTTCTCTTTCCTAATTTAGAATATATTTAAAATTCTAAACATTTTAAATTTAAATTTTTTCATTTTTCTTTATTAATAAACATTTTTTACAGAATTGCAAATATGTACATATGTTCAATAAACAAATTATTAATATCTGAAAATAAAGATTAATTATATAAAATGATAAAATGCCTGAAAGAAAAGATTAATTAAATAAAAATAGTGATAAAATCTGAAAAAAAGTTTAATTAAATAAAAATAATAGTAGCATCTGAAAGAAAAGAATAATATTATCTGATTATCTAAAATATAAAACAAACATTTGTTTTCACATATTATATTGGACTATGAAGGCCGCCTTAATCGCATAAAATACATACTTATGTACATATGTAATTATTTTTGCGTATTATATTGGACTGCGCAATCCATTTTCAAACAACACACACTTATTTTGACATACTTACTTAACAATTTATATTTGCTGCTTCTGATAATATTGTTGCTGCTGCTATTTACAATTCAGTTCTGATTTCCAATGCTATAAAAACAAATGAAGTAATTATTTGCAAATTATTTAAAAAATCACATAAAAATCATTCACTTACCTTCTTGTACGAGCCTCCTTTACGATGGTACGATCACGAATGACATGCGTCTTTCAATCGTTTTTTTATTACCATTTTTGGGATTTTCTTATGGCACTATTGGCAATTATGTTTTCTCCTTCGCACTCATTGAAATAAATCAATAAATGAAAGGATCTTTTTTTCATCGCATTTAGGTAAACAAAAAATAACCCGAAAATGTGCATTGGTGTTAGTGCATAGAGAAAAAATATGTAGTTGTATTGAAATATTTGAGAAAAATGGTTAGCCATGGCTGGCAGGGAAGGGGAGCGGTGACAATCGGCGCTCGTTCGCTTATTAATGAGAAAAATTATGCTAAATTCAATGTTTAGAAATGTACGCTTACAGATACGTACATATATTTACAATGCGCAAACGTCTCTGCATATAATTTATATATGTATGTACATATAATTTATATCAAAGCACACAAGACCCGTTGGTTTTGGTTTCTCAGTGGAGCCAGACTTTTCAACTGAGCTCTAAGCTACCGGGGGGGCGGTAGGTCGCGGATAGCCGGACGGCCTGTAGTAGCAGGTTAGTTGCGAAATAAGTTAAGACGAATAAGCAACCCCCGACGAGGAGCGGCAAGAGTGAAGGTTGCGGTAAAAAAAAACCAGCTAAGCTGATGAAACCCCTGCGACAGAGGCGAGCCGATACCTCCTCTCAAAAATAGGTGTCCTCCCCCACCATGCATGGGCATGGTGGGTAATACAAAAATCCAGGCGCGACGGACTCACAATGAGCGGCTTCCTGGTCAGCGTCTGTTCACCATGTCAGGTGCAGCAGTTAAAGTTTTTCGACCGATGTACATCGCGGCGAATTGAGAGTCCCTTTAAATCTTTTCAGCGACTCTTCTGCTGCCGAGATGGATAAGGTGATGTGAGCCTGCTATGCCGAGGTGGTAGCCGCGGTGTCCATCAATAACCAGCCCCTTTGGACTCTGGTCAAGGAGTGTGCATTGGGCGCAAGATTAGTAGTCTGCCAGGAACTGACTCCCAAAGGACACCAGTAATGGAAATATATCCATTTAAGTGGTCTTCGTGACGGTTGAGAAACCAAACAACACGCCGCAAGCGAAGGCGGTAAAACCTTGCGGCTACCACATGAATGAACTTGGTGAAGAAATTAAGAAGTTGATAGATATGATGCGTCCACTGCAGCGAACAATCAACAATAATCTTAGGGACCTCGTTGGCAATATAAAGAAGATGTACGAAAAAGCTTTAGAGGAGTATCAAAAGAGCAAGCAAAAGTACTCCAAAAATGAATAAAACCACCCATGGAGAGGAACCAAAGAAGGTTAAAAATAACGAGGAAATAGGAGATAAGTCAACCTCAATCAACAAAGGACAGATACCGGGAAAACAAGATGGCTGGATGAAAATCAGAAGGAAAAAGAAGGCTGCATATAAGCACCGACCTAGGCCTGATGCGATAGTGATTGCGCGAACCGGCAACATGACATACAGCGATATTTTAAGAGCTGTTAAAAAATAAGATGCCCTGCAGAAACTGATGGAAAGTGTAAACCGGATTAGAAAGATGGCCAAAGGTAAAATTTTAATGGAACTTAAGAGCGCGCAAATGGAAAACACTGCTAACTACACCAGCGAAATTGGCAAAGTGCTTGGAGATGAACCCAAAACTAAAGCCCTAACGAGTGAAACCACTGTGGAAATGCGGGATCTGGATGGAATAACCGGAGAGGAAGACCTTGCCAATGCTATTCGCCTGCAAAAACTCAGAACATAGGAGTCAGCCGTCTTGCAGTGCATGTAAAAAACAAGGAAAGGAGAACTCTGACCACCAGATAGGTAGCAAGAAATGTCCTCTCTACCAAGAAACATGCAAAAAAGCCAAAATATGACGGTTCTACAGCTCAACCTCAACCACTGCGAAGCAGCACAATACCTGCTTACGCATACAGCAACCTCCGACCTAACGGGCAAAACGGCCATTTGTGCCTGTGGAGAAAATGTGTTTCAAGAAAAGCCACTAACAGGACAAGCCTATTACACGCGGGCAAAGCTCCGCGAAATAAACGGCCATTTGTGCCTGTGGAGAAAATGTGTTTCAAGAAAAGCCACTAACAGGACAAGCCTATTACACGCTGGCAAAGCTCCGCGAAATAAATTTCTATAGCTGTTACATTCCGCCAAGCATCGCACAAGGTGAATATGAAATAATCATTGATAACCTTGTACGAGAAGTGTCGAACACCACAATGAACGCAGTGGCAGGTGACTTCAATGCATGGACAGTGGAGTGGGGTAGCGCATACAAGACGAGACGATTTTGTAAAAATAAATAAAAATTTTACCATTTTTCGGAAAACAATGGTTCATATAATACAAAATAATCACGCATATGTGACTCAGAGAATGCTTTTTTACATTCTCTGTGTGACTTTGTATATTTTTCTTCAAAGCATTTCCCTTTATTTATTCCCGCATGAATTCAGTCGTTTTATATATATTTCTGCAATTGAACGTGCTCATTTCTGCTAAATAGCAGCGAGAATGGTGAATTCCTTACTACAATTCTATTAGCTCAGTTAGCCACCCAATCGGACCATCATACAGAATTCAATTTGCACCTTCTCTATACTTTAAGTTCTCTGGTTCATCTGCATTAAATATATCCTCCGTTTTTTAGTTATATCGGGTGATTTTTTAAGAGCTTGATAACTTTTTTTTAAAAAAAAAACGCATAAAATTTGCAAAATCTCATCGGTTCTTTATTTGAAACGTTAGATTGGTTCATGACATTTACTTTTTGAAGATAATTTCATTTAAATGTTGACCGCGGCTGCGTCTTAGGTGGTCCATTCGGAAAGTCCAATTTTGGGCAACTTTTTCGAGCATTTCGGCCGGAATAGCCCGAATTTCTTCGGAAATGTTGTCTTCCAAAGCTGGAATAGTTGCTGGCTTATTTCTGTAGACTTTAGACTTGACGTAGCCCCACAAAAAATAGTCTAAAGGCGTTAAATCGCATGATCTTGGTGGCCAACTGCCCATGCATCCCGAAAAATGCACTGTTTGGTGTGGTTTGTACGCTGGTGGAATCATTGGACCGTATTTTTCAAAGATGCTGTTGGACGCAACGTTACGGTGAATGGCGATCGCTATCGTTCGATGCTAACAAACTTTTTGTTGCCAAAAATGGAAGAACTGAACTTGGTTGACATGTGGTTTCAACAAGATGGCGCTACATGCCACACAGCTCGCGATTCTATGGCCATTTTGAGGGAAAACTTCGGAGAACAATTCATCAGTTGGCCATTAGTAGAGTAATGAAAGGATAGTTGGGATTTCTATGAAATGCGTTCGTTTTCGTCGTCATTTCGATATGTTCGAGGACTTCCGTATATTTGTCAATGTCGATTTCATGTATTATTCTAAACGTTCCTGTCTGCAATCTGGCCGATTCTTTTTCTATAGTCACTATATTGGGAATTCGAATAGTCTATGATTTGTACCTCCGCGAGGCATAGTGGTAAGAGAAACCTGAAAAAAAATTCGGTTTTCATCAGTTACGTATCCTGCTTTTATGTATAATTTGTCCTTTTCCGGTAAGGACTGTACTATTTCTATCCTCCTTAACTATTTCCTTACAGTATGGTTTGCTTAACTTAGTTCGTAATCTTCTATTTTTCTTAACGTAAATTACCTGTCCTGGCAAATATGTTTTTGTTGTGTGTCTTTTTTTGTTGTGATAATCGATATCATTTCTCTGCTTTTCCGCTAATTTTTGTAAGTTATCTTGTCTTGTCTTTTCAATATACCCGGGAGTATGTGTCACATTCCTACCAAATCTACTGGCCTTTTCCTCGTCACCGAGTGGGTGGTATGGTTATACTCTGAAACTGCTCTTACTAATAGTTCTTCGAAATTACTGTGGCCTCCATTATTCTTGATACATCGCATTATTTCGGTTAGGGTGGAGTGAAACCTCTCCACTTGGCCGTTCGCTTGACTTTTGTATGGGGGAGTAGTGTAAACATCTATTCCTAGTTCGTCTTTTATCATAAATTTAATTGAGGTGGAATTAAACGCTGGTTCGTTATCCATTACCATTAGCTTTGGTACACCGAAAAAGAATATTACGTCTCTTAACCCTTTGCCGGGCAAGACCGTCTGCAGACGGTTTTTACATTATCTGAATTTAAGTTCAAACAGCATAGGTGTCGTGTGATATTGGTCTCTAGTTCTTTGGTTTTTAACTGAATACACACAAATATTAAGCAGAAAAAGATTTCAACGCTATAGTTTAAAAGTTTGGTGAATTCAACTGACACCGAAAGTGAAAAGTGGCATCTTAATTAGCGCGAAAACTTATCTTAACTTTTCAGGTAAGTAGTCATATTGCTCATTTCTAAAATTTAATTAACATATAATCTCGAAATATAAATTTCCGAAGATTTTATGAATATAGTGAAAACCGTCTCTGGACGGTCTTGCCCGGGTAAGGGAAAAAATACATTACCGTAGCTGAATCGGTCAGTGTATAACCAATGTGGGGTGTTCACTTTTTAATTGCTTTTTAAATTGAAAAATGTTATTTATATATAATTCTAATTTTTTTTCAGAAAATGAAAGAGTTCAGACATCAGAAAAAAAGAAAATATTGTGCGAAAAAGCCACATGAGTTTACAGAGGAAGATCTTAGAAGAAAGCTTAAATTATCTGCAATGACAGATGAAGAAATCGAGCATTTGATGAACTCAACTCTTTTGTCTGATGAAGAATCTGAGTACGAAGACGATGACAACAGTATAGCTGACCCAGAGTATGTTGTTGATCTGATATCACCTGAGGAAGACCAAATAATAGACGACGTTTTATGTGAAATGAACAACAGCGTTGTAGGCAAAGAAGTTGGGTTGTCGTTGAATTTTAGCACACTTAGTGGTGTCTCATCAGAAGCAGTAGAACCGATTCCGTATACATCCATAACCAGTACAGATGCAGAGGCTGCAACCACTACCAAAAAGCGAATAAGCCACGGAGGAGGCCACATCCGCCGCTACCGACAACCGAATCGACTGGCCCACAAGTAATACCATCATCAGGCGGATTTACAGCCTCAAGCTTGGATGCCATTGACAAGAGTTCGATTGAGTTCTCAAATATCTTATGGCGGCAAAGATCTATGAAAATGCATGTGAATGAAATTGCGTTCCGTGGAGATTCTGGGTTGCCTTATGCCGTCAGAAAACTTAAGAACTCGATTGAGTTTTGAAATTATTTTTTGACTGATGAACTCATAGCCGTAATTGTTGAAGAAACCAACCGAGCAGCGCGATAAATAGACATAAATACCCAGTTCATAACTAATTCTTCACAGATTCGAAAATATCTCGGCGTTTTGATGTTTATGTATATTTTTCGCTATCCAAATATAGAAGCGCACTGGAGTGAATTTGGATTTAGACATGTACCAAATGCTTTGCCTTGGAAGAAATTTGTTGCAATTAAAAAGCATTTGTCTTTTTCTGATAAGAGTAAGCGCATCAAAAGAGGTGAGCCAGGGTACGATCCATTATTTCGAATAAGAAAATGTATTGATTTTTTGAATGAACGCTTCGATTCCTTTCCTAAACAAGCTCGTTTATGTATTGATGAACAGATGTGTAAAACAAAGGCCGTGCACTATTTACGGCAATATATGCCAAACAAGCCCAATAAATGGGGTATAAAGCTTTCCGTGTTGTGCGACAGCAATGGATATGCATACCAGTTTGAGGTATATAATGGTGCTGGTGATAACACTATTTTACCAGGCACACCAGATCTTGGAGCCACCAGCAATGTCGTCATTCGGCTATCGCAAACTATTCCTGATTTCGTGAATCATATTTTATACTTTGACAATTTTTACTCATCACTGCCCCTAATGGTTTATTTACGAGCTTGTGGTATATTTGCTTTAGGTACCATTCGAGCCAACAGAATATCAAACTGTAAGCTACCATCCGATTCAGATACTGAGCTGAGAAAAGTGGATAGAGGTTTCGCAGTGGAGTTTTCTGCTATTGCGTATGGAGTTGACTTGACTACGGTTCTCTGGAAAGTCACCAAAAATGTTCGGCTATGCTCAACTTATGTAGGTGTCGAACCATTTGCAAAAGCGAATGCTGCTTTCCAGCCATCGAAAATTCATAGATATAATAGAAAAAAGAGAGAATACATTGAAATAGATTGCCCACAAATCATTCGCGAGTACAACTCTCACATGGGTGGTGTAGATCTCATGGATTCATATATGGGCAGTGATAATTCGGGTGGTGGAGCACGGTGCTCGCTCGTTCCGTTGATGTGGTTGGCAGTGGGGAAACGGTCGGCGCAAATTTATTCCACAAAAGTTAAATAAAAACCAAAAAGTTTCATATAATACATGTATTTAAATATAATATAATTGGACAAACACTTACCACGTCTGTATAGCTGTACGGTCGCAAAAGGAGAGAGCGCGCGCAACTTTTTTAATTAGTGTTTAGTTGCGCTCGAATTGAAACTTCGAAAAAGAAGAAAATAAATGATTGCTCTGCCGATACAGACGTGGCAAAAGAAATTGGGCGGGGGCGGCGTCAACATTCTCCCCGCCTTGCAGTATTACTGCAAATGCAGTTTACAATAAATTACTTAAAGCTAACTTAACTAACTGGCTCCTGCACTTCCTCTTCCACGTCTTCTCTGCAGATGGGGTGGCCGACGAGACGAATCGAGTCTGGTTCGGTCCGGGAAATGCCGCTGAGATGAATCGAGTCTCAGTCGGTCATTGCCATGCCGCCAATTCGCATAGAAGTCACCACCTTCCGAGGTCGGCGAGACGACTCAAGTCTAACTCGATCCTGAGTAGGTGGTAAATGTGAGAGGCGTTGGCAGCCAGTGCACTTTATTGTACGACGCTGGATATTATATATCCCAGTGTCGTATTTTGGGCGATGAGTTATCCCACTGCCGCTGGTTGTAACCCTGGCAACATGAGCCGGGAGTAGACGTCCGCTCCCAAAATTACCGCGACTGGCGCTGACTTGTGGAACTCGGGCTAATCATAGAACGCACTGTTATTAACCTTGTAGTAGTTCGCACTCTTATTACGGCGGTTGGTGACAGCGTACTTCTTTGCTGCCAAGGTAGAGTTGCTTGCCTATCCTTGATGATACGGCGTGCATATGCTTGACGTCTTGAAGTCTCGTCCACGCCTTCCCCTCGGATGGGGTGGCCGGCGGAACGAATGGAGTTCTGCTCAGTCCGGGCAATGTCGCTGAGACGAATCGAGTCTCAGTCGATCGTTGCCATGCCGCCAATCCGAAAGGAAGTTACCAGCACGACGAAGTCGGCGAGACGACTCGAGTCTGGCTCGATCTTGGGCGTGTGGTATGCGGGAGAGGCCTCGTTGGTCAGAGCTTTGCGTGACTGATGGCGTCGGTTGACATGGTTGAGCGAGGTCCGAATCCGTCGTGGCGATTGACATCTTCGTCTGTTTGCGCTGCTCTTTCTGCTGATGCAGCTTATCGGCACCCTCGTCATATTTCTTTGCAGCTAAGACATGCTGTGCATTATTTGCGCATGCTGTGACAATTGTGTCTTGTCTTTGGCGGTGGGCGTACTTTGGCTCGTTATCGACGCTGTGGATTGTGCATGTGTTTGTGATTGATGAGCACCTGTATAAGTTCGCCCTTGTCATCGAGTCGTATCTCTTCGGGCACACGTTTGATCTCCTCGTAAAGTGAGAGCAAGAAGAGCTTATCGGGATCACGATTCTTCCGTTTGTTTGCTTTTGCGGATTCTCGTTGCGTTGCGGCTGCAGCATGTTGCTGGTTGCGCAACAGATGCGAGTGCAGGCCGCCGTAGAATGCCTGCAGGTGTGGCATCGAATTATGTTGTTGTGACGCATTAGTGCCAGATACGTGGTCACCGTTGGGCGATTGCATCCTAACGCCGGGTGCTCGAAATGCGCCACCATGCATATCGGTGGGATTCGATGAGCCAGGCGCATCATTTGTTTCGTCATCATTGCTGGCTGCTGTTGTGTAAATATAAAATTAGTATTATTTTTAGTACAAAAATGGTTTTGTGTTTGTTGTTGAGTTATTGCTAAATTTCGTCCGTTGCCTTTGCCAGTTATCTTCGTTTCTTCGGAGGGAACGGAACCTGTTAAAACCCAACCGAACACTGTACGTTACTGTACTGTTACGGGGCGAGCCAATTGTAATCGAGCATACCGATTGAACTCGTCCTGATACGGTATCAGATGTAAGCGTTTTTGCAGACTATTGCTTACGAAGGTGGCTTCAGATCCTGAATCAATCAGGGCTCTGACAGTGAAGGTGCTCTCGTTGTGACATACGGTCACCATGGCTGTACCTAAGAGCATGCTTCGACTGGTAGGCACATTTGAAATATTGGCCTTAATAGAGGCCACATGAGATTTAGTAGAAATCTCAGTAGTGTCTGTGCTGTCAGATATCTGAGATATTCCCTCACTCTGATCCCGGTGAATCATAGAGTGATGTCTCTGTTTACATTTGGAACAATTAAACAGACTTTTACAATTTTTGACTTCATGTGAGTCCGATAAACAGTTTAGGCAAGCGTGGAGTTTTCTGACAGCATTTAACCGTGCATTAGGCTGCATCTCAATGAAGGTAGGTAGGTAGGGGTGCAGCCCTATCGGGCTCAATTAGCACTTGATGTGCCATTTTGATACACTATTCGTAGGACCTTTTGTGTCTGCTATTACGTTTCACCTTCTCTCTCAAACCATTTTGATGTTTCGATGAAACTACTTATGTCCGATATGCTTTTGGTGGAAATCCATTCAAGGTTTGGTGCTTGGTGGATTCCGAGTGTTTTGTGTCGGATCTGTGCTAGAGCTGGGCATTCGCAGAGAAAGTGGAAAATTGTTTCCTTGTTCCCTGCTACTCCGCAGCCACGGCAGATATCGTTGTAGGGCAATCCCATTTTGGACGCATGTTCCCCAAATGGCCAGTGCCCTGTTGTGGTAGCTGTTATTCTGTAAATACTTTTTCTTGACCTATTTAATAAATCATTTGTTCTTTTCCTGTCATATGTTGGCCATAATTGTTTAGTTGTGACGCATTTTGTAATGCTTTTCCACCTGTTGTTTGCAATTTGCTGAAATTGTCTATTGATCTCTCCTTTTATCGATCCTAGCGGGCTTGGTATTAGCTCCGCCTCGGATTCATTGAGGAAAGCTCCTGCCTTTGCCAACTCGTCTGCTTTATCGTTACCGCAAAAGTTCCTGTGTCCGGGAACCCAGATCAAGTTTAGCTGGAGCTTGTCTTTTATTGAGCTTAGTGCTCTCTTGCAGCTGTGAACTATACTGGAATTTGTCATGGGTGAAGACAATGCCAGGAGGGCCGCCTGGCTGTCTGTAAATATAGTTGCTTTATGTATATTTCCGTGGTTTTCTAATAGAACCTCGCAGGCTTTTTCTATGCCTAGTACTTCTGCTTGGAAGATGCTAGCCGAGTTCGGTAGACGTATAGAGAGAGATATGCCTAGATCTGCGGAGAATACCCCCGTGCCCACTCCGCAGTTCATTTTGGACCCGTTGGTATAGACTGAGGTGGTATCTTCCTCTACTATTGAACCTCTTCTCCATTCTCGTCTAGGTGGTATCCTCACCTGGAAGTGTCTATTGAAATCCAGCTTTGGGAGAATGTAGTCTGATTTGTTAATAGTGAACTTGTTTAGAATTACACTATGTCCGTAGTTCAGCTGTTTCCAACCTCCCAATTCTTTTATTCTTATCGCCGCAATAGCTGCTGTTTTGTGAATAAAAATGTCCATTGGTAGTTGATGCAGGATCACATTGAGCGCATCAGTCGGACATAACCTGATTGCACCCGTAACACCCGCACATGCTGCTCTTTGTATTCCATTTAATTTTCTAATATTGTATTGTTTGTTTAGCGCTGGCCACCATACCAGAGCTCCATATGTAAGTATAGGTCTTATGACAGCCGTATACATCCACATGATTATACTTGGTTTAAGGCCCCAATTCTTGTTGACGATTTTCTTACAAGTATAGTAGGCCATGTATGCTTTGTTTATTCTTTTTTCTATATTTATTTTCCAGGACAGTTTGGTGTCAATCTCCACCCCCAAGTATTTAGCTGTGGGGGATAGAGTGAGTGTTGTACCGTTTAGTACCGGAAGTTGAAACTGAGGTATTTTGGTTCTGCTTGTGAATAGCATCAGTTCTGTTTTGTTCGGGTTAACTCCTAGACCATTGTTTTTAGCCCATAGGTTTAACCTACGAAGTGCTCTTTCCATAATCTCGCTGACTGTTGAAGGAAACATGCCTCAAACCAACAACACTATATCGTCTGCATACGCTACTGCTTTCACTCCTTCACCGTTTAGTTGGAGTAGTATTTCGTTCAGCGCTGCAACCCAAAGAATCGGAGAGAGGACCCCCTTGAGGCGTTCCTCTACTCACATAGCTTGTTTGTGTTGCAGCGCCGTTTGAAGCTATAATCTTCCTATTCTCAAGCATCGATAGTATCCATCTGCACACAGTGTCGTCTATGCCACCATGTGCCAGAGAATTAATTATCGCATTTACTTCTATGTTGTTGAAGGCGCCCTCTATGTCTAGAAATGCAGCCATGGTGTATTGTTTGTGGTGTAGTGATTTTTCGATTACACTTATCACCTCGTGAAGGGCGGTTTCGGTTGATCGGCCCTTCATGTACGCATGTTGGGACTTCGATAACTTCTCCGCCATTATTGCTCTTACGTGTAGATCTATTAGCCTTTCTAGTACCTTCAACATACAGGAGGTAAGGCTTATAGGTCTAAAATCCTTGGCAGTCTCATGTGTTCTTCTGCCTGGTTTTGGAAGGAACACAACTTTACTCCTTTTCCAACTTCTTGGGATGTAAGATAGTTGAATGCTAGTCTTGTATATATATTTTCAAGCCTTAGAACCATTGGTTCTACTAGCATTTTTGCAGGACCTGCCGCTTTAAATGGTGCAAAACTGTTTATGGCATATTTGATTTTACTTTTGTCTACTATTTGGCTTCGATAGTCAGCTGCATTCAGCGGTGGTTCTGGTTGAACCCTCGTTGAAGGTTTTTGCTGGCTCCCGGGGAAGTGCGTTGTGATTAGTACCTCCAGGGACTCTTTTGCCGAGGAGGTCCAATCACTTCCCTCAGCCCTAATGTAGGCAGTGTTAATATGATCTTTGGATAGCATTTTACTCAGCCTAGCGGCTTCTCTGCAACTTTCTATCGATGTGCAGAAAGATTGCCATGAGTCCTTTTTAGCTTTCCTGACTGCTTTTTTGTATTCTTTCATAATGTCTTTATATGGCTGCCAGATTTTGGTTCTAAAACTCTCATTGAAAGTTTTCCTTAGTTGTGTTCTCAAACTCTTAAGTTCACTGTTCCACCAAGGAAGAGACTTTCTCTTTTTCAAAACTGTTAGCGGAGTAGATTTATTAAAAGTTGTGGTTAAAATTTTTTCCAACTTCTCTACTTCTGAATCTAATTCCTCAGGATTTCTGATACTCTTGTTGCCTCCTTTTCAAGGCATTTTGTTGCTATACTGGTAAATTTTCCCCATGCCGTTCTTCTAGGGTTCCGGTATGTGAGAGGCGCACTGTACTTCTCGCGGATGCTGAAGAGTATCCAAGAGTGATCCGACATGGAAGGCTCATCGGATACCCTCCAGTTATCCACAACGAGACTGTCTGTGTCTGTTGATAGCTTGAGGTCAAGCACTTCCTCCCACCCCGGAAACCTATCCGAGCTTGGGAAAATAAATGTTGGCTTATCGCCCTTGTTGCAAATACTTAGATTACTATTCAAAATATACTGCAAGAGTGACTCACCTCTGGTGTTTATATTGGAGCTACCCCATACGGTGTGCCTTACGTTTGCATCACACCCTATTAGGACATCATCCCTCCTGTTCTCCTCTACTAGTCTGGCGAGCGGGGCCGGTGGTAAGTCTTCGTCATGGGCCAAGTAGGCCGAGACCAAGAAGAAGGGCTTTTCCTTCTGTTCCACCTTTACCACTGTGATATCTGCTGTGCTGTAATTAGGACAAAGAAATGCATTTATACTTTTATTGATAAGAATGCAATAAGGCGGTTTACCTCTGTTCCGTGTATCCGGTATCATCATTGAATTCGGTATCATCATTGAATTCGGTATCATCATTGAACTAGGGCTCCTGTACTAGGCTGATGTCGATGCCCCTCTCGTTCACGAGGGTTGTCAGATTCGCTGTAGCACTCTTCGAGTGCTGCAGGTTAATCTGTACGCATCTTATGTTATTGGGCATCTCGGGTTTCTTCGATGCCCACATTCCTTAGCAACTGGCTGGCGTCGTCGACCTCTTCCGTGTCGTCTTCGTCAGCCGCTTTGTCGCCTTGGAAGATTTTTAGTCTGGCCTTGCGGATTCCGAAGCTGATTTTGTAGTCAGTCTTCTTCAGAGCCTCAATGGACTCATCACAAATGGCCACTAGTATTGGCTTGCTTGCTTTATTAGGTTTTTCCTCCTTGATTAGCTGCCACTCATCTATACCTGGTATAGATTTGTTCTGCAGCTTAATGCACCTCAGGAGTTTTTCGCCTGGCTCCTCTAGAGGGGGTAACCAAATGCGAGCACGAGGTCTCTTTGGAATGTCCCTGGCGGGTATAAGCCTCAATTGGAGGCCTACGAAGGCGTTGCTAATTATAGCAACACTACCCGTCAGGAAATCTAGCGAGGCCTGGTCCGCGCATTTGATGACCCTGTAGCCCCTGAGGGTCTCAGAGGAGTCAAACTCCGGGTGGGGACCCGCAGGATTGACGAGTACATAGCTTAGCACCATACTCGACAATCTGACGTCGATCTCCACCCATCTCTCCTGTATTGTGCCCGGAGAGGAGGAATTTCCATCTATAATGGCCACCTGCAGGCTATCCCTGGCTACATCGCAGAAATACCTTGCCGTTGTTGTGCTGCTGTGTTCTCCTTCACTCCGCCTCGGTTTTTTGGGCTGAGTTCCGGGTACCTCTGTGATGGAGCGATTTCTCTTTTGAGAAGTGCTCTCTAGTTTGTTCTCTACTCCAGGTTGTGATTGCTTCCTTTTCAGGTAGCCTTCATATTCCTCTACGATGGATTTGAGGCGCTTTGTTTCAGCCTCCTCAACTGGGGTACCGGCTGCCTGGTCTTTGGCTATCTTCCCTAGTATGAAGACCGCCCTCTGGTACCGGTTTTTCCTCAGCTGATTTTGGGATTTCTTGCGCTTCTTTTTGTTCTCACTTTTAGCCGCCAGTGCACTTTGGTAGGTGCTCATGGCAGCCTTGGAGGTGGACGCTTCGTCCCTTACCTCTGTGGTTTTCACTGCTGTATCTACCGGTATACTTTGTTTGGTATGTTCGGTAGTACTCTTACTCGTCTCCTGGCTGGAGGCAAATAGTTCGTCTTCATCGGATTCCGTTATAGGATTCCGATAGCTCATGTCCTTAGTCGTTGCTGTTGTCGTCAATTTGATTGTTGTAGTTGGTGTTGTTGTTTTTGTATTGTTTGCGTTCATGTTTGGTCCCACGAGTAGTCCGGAAAGGGTAGTCACTCGTCCGCAGAGCCGGTATGCGGAGAGAAGGCTTTTATACCTCCGACCTCGCCCGGCCATTCAGCCCTCGGCACGGGTACCTCGACACCTTGGCTTAGGATGGTGTTGGTTCGGGTGTCCTCATACTTCCACAATAGGAGATGAGCGTAAAACCTAGGGTTTATTCATCCATATCACTATTGTGGGAATTATGAAGTGTCCCTCTTAGTTCGTAAGATTAGAGTGCGTTTCCTTTGGGATGCACACTTTACTCTTCCTTAAGCCCCTTCGCCACGACAAGGCGACCAACTTCAAAGGAGAATGAATCTTTGACAAGTTTTCAAAATGTGCGATTGAGATGAGCACAGTTTACATTTGATATTATTTGTCTTGGCGTGATGGGAATTGATGGATTTGGATCCAATCCTTGACTGCAAGGTTGGTATCCGACCTTCACCATCAGCCGACTTAATCTTGGGTTGAGTACCCAAATCGCCTTTGAGGTTTGATACTCTCTCAAGCGTTTTAACCCGTTTGGTTAGAAATTTGTCTAAGTCAACCCATTTTGGGATCTCTGAATCCGAATCCAGAGATTGTTCCCAAAGCGACAGTGTACATATAGTCCGGCAGTCGGATAGAACACAAATACGTAAATATGGCATCCCAGCTATCTACATGGATGCCATGTATTTGTAAAGTTGAAATGCAGCTATTTATCTCCCGCTGTAAATTTCTGAGTTCGGGCTCAGATTCTGAATGTGCGGAAGCTGGAATAATAAATTTAATTGTGTGTTTACAAGCACTCGCTTGTTTTCATACCTACACAACAAATTATTCCAAGCCAATGCGAATTCGTCATTCGTCAGTGGCGCTTTCGAAACAATAGCTTTTGCTTCACCTCGTGTTTTTTGATTTAAATGGAATAACTTTTCTACTGGAGATAGCCTTGGGTTATTCCCATAAATGGCGGCAAATAAATCCCTAAAAGAGGGCCATTGTAAAACATCGCCATGAAATATTTCGGTATCACATGGCGGTAAGTTGATGGTATACCTCACGGGTTCTACCGTACGCGTGGTAACAGCTTGAATATTTAAGCTTGATGTTGTCAATTGAGCTTGTGTGAGAAGGATCCACCTTTGGCAAACACAACTTGTATTCTGACTTTACCTCTGCCCACAGAGATTTCAGTTCAGCTTGCTGTACTTCAAGAGAGTAGGCACTTTGGTTGGTTGCTGTTGGAGTAAAAGACTCCTCAAACTCCAGTAGAGCGTCTGCAGCAATGATAAATGCTCTGATGGCTTCCATTTTGTTCGAAAATTGAACCGGAACTGCAAAAATGTTGCACAAAATCGGATCTAAAACTTGAAATTAAAATTTAAAAAATATTTGCAAATATGTTGCAAAAGTTCAAAAGTTATAGAACCAATCACGGACAAACTACAAATTAGTAGTGCGTTGTTTCTTAGTGAAGCGTGAATATTCGAAGGCACAAAAAAAAATTAATAAATTTAAAACTATTTTCGCAAAGTACTTTTCGAATTTAATTAGAATGTGCTTGCTGGGTAATCGGCCCAATGCACTTGTACTTGCACTTGCAAATTTAGTGAAGTATTTCTTCAAAGTATTTTTCCAAAATTTAATTTGAATGTGCTTGCTGGGTAATCGGCCCATTGCACTTGCACGCCTAGTCTTTGACTATGTACACAAACAAAATTGATTTATGCTTAGTTGCTTTATTTGAATCCAAATACAAATACATATAAATAAAATTCACAAGCACTTCACTTTCACTTTTGTTCACGGGGTTATTTTCGAATTCCCCACTACACTATTCTCCTGTGCTGCTCTCCCTTGCTTAGCCTTAGCTGCTTGGCTTTCTTGTTGTCGCTCACTTCACTTTTTTTAATTTCTCACTTCACTTGTAATTTTGTAATTTTTTTTGTTTGTTTGCACTCGCGAAACTGCAGCTGCGCTATTGCTGCTTGCCTTTATTGCTATTCGAGCAATATAAGGAAAGGCAGAGTTGAGCGACTAGACTCAAATTAACCACAAGGAAAAAAAACAAAAAAACCGAGAGAGATTGTTGACGCTCCAGACGAGGTTTGTGCGTCCAAGAAATTTATAATTTTATTCGGATAACAGTGTGTGTGGTTTATTTTTTTTTTTTTTACAAAGTGAAATATTCAGTGCATTTGCCAGGTGTATTTGTTGCTGTACTTAAATGAAGTACAATACTACCTGCAATCTTGTGCGTTGATTTTGTGGGTAGAATGCCAAAAATAAGTTTTGGTCTCCACTTCACACAGCACAATGGGTTTTGTACATAAATGATGCACAAAATAACCAATCTATTGCCTTTTAGCTTGCAGAGCACAAATCCAAAATATGTTTGGCTGTAACTTGCGTGTTGCTAAATTGGGCAAACTATGCACTTTCACTTTAAATAAAAATCAACTTGTTACCTGTTATCCGACTCGAAAGACCAATTATAATTCGGGTGGTGGAGCACGGTGCTCGCTCGTTCCGTTGATGTGGTTGGCCGTGGGGAAACGGTCGGCGCAAATTTATTCCACAAAAGTTGAATAAAAACCAAAAAGTTTCATATAATACATGTATTTAAATATAATATAATTGGACAAACACTTACCACGTCTGTATAGCTGTACGGTCGCAAAAGGAGAGAGCGCGCGCAACTTTTTTAAATAGTGTTTAGTTGCGCGCGAATTGAAACTTCGAAAAAGAAGAAAATAAATGATTGCTCTGCCGATGCAGACGTGGCAAAAGAAAGTGGGCGGGGTCGGCGTCAACAGGCAGAAACGACTTGCATATAAAAACATTTACTTCTATGTTGTTGAAGGCGCCCTCTATGTCTAGAAATGCAGCCATGGTGTATTGTTTGTGGTGTAGTGATTTTTCGATTACACTTATCACCTCATGAAGGGCGGTTTCGGTTGATCGGCCCTTCATGTACGCATGTTGGGACTTCGATAACTTCTCCGCCATTATTGCTCTTACGTGTAGATCTATTAGCCTTTCTAGTACCTTCAGCATACAGGAGGTAAGGCTTATAGGTCTAAAATCCTTGGCAGTCTCATGTGTTCTTCTGCCTGGTTTTGGAAGGAACACAACTTTACTCCTTTTCCAACTTCTTGGGATGTAAGATAGTTGAATGCTAGTCTTGTATATATTTTCAAGCCTTAGAACCATTGGTTCTACTAGTTTTTGCAGGACCTGCCGCTTTAAATGGTGCAAAACTGTTTATGGCATATTTGATTTTACTTTTGTCTACTATTTGGCTTCGATAGTCAGCTGCATTCAGCGGTGGTTCTGGTTGAACCCTCGTTGAAGGTTTTTGCTGGCTCCCGGGGAAGTGCGTTGTGATTAGTACCTCCAGGGACTCTTTTGCCGAGGAGGTCCAATCACTTCCCTCAGCCCTAATGTAGGCAGTGTTAATATGATCTTTGGATAGCATTTTACTCAGCCTAGCGGCTTCTCTGCAACTTTCTATCGATGTGCAGAAAGATTGCCATGAGTCCTTTTTAGCTTTCCTGACTGCTTTTTTGTATTCTTTCATAATGTCTTTATATGGCTGCCAGATTTTGGTTCTAAAACTCTCATTGAAAGTTTTCCTTAGTTGTGTTCTCAAACTCTTAAGTTCACTGTTCCACCAAGGAAGAGACTTTCTCTTTTTCAAAACTGTTAGCGGAGTAGATTTATTAAAAGTTGTGGTTAAAATTTTTTCCAACTTCTCTACTTCTGAATCTAATTCCTCAGGATTTCTGATACTCTTGTTGCCTCCCTTTTCAAGGCATTTTGTTGCTATACTGGTAAATTTTCCCCATGCCGTTCTTCTAGGGTTCCGGTATGTGAGAGGCGCACTGTACTTCTCGCGGATGCTGAAGAGTATCCAAGAGTGATCCGACATGGAAGGCTCATCGGATACCCTCCAGTTATCCACAACGAGACTGTCTGTGTCTGTTGATAGCTTGAGGTCAAGCACTTCCTCCCACCCCGGAAACCTATCCGAGCTTGGGAAAATAAATGTTGGCTTATCGCCCTTGTTGCAAATACTTAGATTACTATTCAAAATATACTGCAAGAGTGACTCACCTCTGGTGTTTATATTGGAGCTACCCCATACGGTGTGCCTTACGTTTGCATCACACCCTA
This sequence comes from Bactrocera neohumeralis, assembly GCF_024586455.1. Taxonomy (NCBI): domain Eukaryota; kingdom Metazoa; phylum Arthropoda; class Insecta; order Diptera; family Tephritidae; genus Bactrocera; species Bactrocera neohumeralis. The sequence continues at coordinate 51,664,817 of NC_065921.1, forward strand.
TTAGGACATCATCCCTCCTGTTCTCCTCTACTAGTCTGGCGAGCGGGGCCGGTGGTAAGTCTTCGTCATGGGCCAAGTAGGCCGAGACCAAGAAGAAGGGCTTTTCCTTCTGTTCCACCTTTACCACTGTGATATCTGCTGTGCTGTAATTAGGACAAAGAAATGCATTTATACTTTTATTGATAAGAATGCAATAAGGCGGTTTACCTCTGTTCCGTGTATCCGGTATCATCATTGAATTCGGTATCATCATTGAACTAGGGCTCCTGTACTAGGCTGATGTCGATGCCCCTCTCGTTCACGAGGGTTGTCAGATTCGCTGTAGCACTCTTCGAGTGCTGCAGGTTAATCTGTACGCATCTTATGTTATTGGGCATCTCGGGTTTCTTCGATGCCCACATTCCTTAGCAACTGGCTGGCGTCGTCGACCTCTTCCGTGTCGTCTTCGTCAGCCGCTTTGTCGCCTTGGAAGATTTTTAGTCTGGCCTTGCGGATTCCGAAGCTGATTTTGTAGTCAGTCTTCTTCAGAGCCTCAATGGACTCATCACAAATGGCCACTAGTATTGGCTTGCTTGCTTTATTAGGTTTTTCCTCCTTGATTAGCTGCCACTCATCTATACCTGGTATAGATTTGTTCTGCAGCTTAATGCACCTCAGGAGTTTTTCGCCTGGCTCCTCTAGAGGGGGTAACCAAATGCGAGCACGAGGTCTCTTTGGAATGTCCCTGGCGGGTATAAGCCTCAATTGGAGGCCTACGAAGGCGTTGCTAATTATAGCAACACTACCCGTCAGGAAATCTAGCGAGGCCTGGTCCGCGCATTTGATGACCCTGTAGCCCCTGAGGGTCTCAGAGGAGTCAAACTCCGGGTGGGGACCCGCAGGATTGACGAGTACATAGCTTAGCACCATACTCGACAATCTGACGTCGATCTCCACCCATCTCTCCTGTATTGTGCCCGGAGAGGAGGAATTTCCATCTATAATGGCCACCTGCAGGCTATCCCTGGCTACATCGCAGAAATACCTTGCCGTTGTTGTGCTGCTGTGTTCTCCTTCACTCCGCCTCGGTTTTTTGGGCTGAGTTCCGGGTACCTCTGTGATGGAGCGATTTCTCTTTTGAGAAGTGCTCTCTAGTTTGTTCTCTACTCCAGGTTGTGATTGCTTCCTTTTCAGTTAGCCTTCATATTCCTCTACGATGGATTTGAGGCGCTTTGTTTCAGCCTCATCAACTGGGGTACCGGCTGCCTGGTCTTTGGCTATCTTCCCTAGTATGAAGACCGCCCTCTGGTACCGGTTTTTCCTCAGCTGATTTTGGGATTTCTTGCGCTTCTTTTTGTTCTCACTTTTAGCCGCCAGTGCACTTTGGTAGGTGCTCATGGCAGCCTTGGAGGTGGACGCTTCGTCCCTTACCTCTGTGGTTTTCACTGCTGTATCTACCGGTATACTTTGTTTGGTATGTTCGGTAGTACTCTTACTCGTCTCCTGGCTGGAGGCAAATAGTTCGTCTTCATCGGATTCCGTTATAGGATTCCGATAGCTCATGTCCTTAGTCGTTGCTGTTGTCGTCAATTTGATTGTTGTAGTTGGTGTTGTTGTTTTTGTATTGTTTGCGTTCATGTTTGGTCCCACGAGTAGTCCGGAAAGGGTAGTCACTCGTCCGCAGAGCCGGTATGCGGAGAGAAGGCTTTTATACCTCCGACCTCGCCCGGCCATTCAGCCCTCGGCACGGGTACCTCGACACCTTGGCTTAGGATGGTGTTGGTTCGGGTGTCCTCATACTTCCACAATAGGAGATGAGCGTAAAACCTAGGGTTTATTCATCCATATCACTATTGTGGGAATTATGAAGTGTCCCTCTTAGTTCGTAAGATTAGAGTGCGTTTCCTTTGGGATGCACACTTTACTCTTCCTTAAGCCCCTTCGCCACGACAAGGCGACCAACTTCAAAGGAGAATGAATCTTTGACAAGTTTTCAAAATGTGCGATTGAGATGAGCACAGTTTACATTTGATATTATTTGTCTTGGCGTGATGGGAATTGATGGATTTGGATCCAATCCTTGACTGCAAGGTTGGTATCCGACCTTCACCATCAGCCGACTTAATCTTGGGTTGAGTACCCAAATCGCCTTTGAGGTTTGATACTCTCTCAAGCGTTTTAACCCGTTTGGTTAGAAATTTGTCTAAGTCAACCCATTTTGGGATCTCTGAATCCGAATCCAGAGATTGTTCCCAAAGCGACAGTGTACATATAGTCCGGCAGTCGGATAGAACACAAATACGTAAATATGGCATCCCAGCTATCTACATGGATGCCATGTATTTGTAAAGTTGAAATGCAGCTATTTATCTCCCGCTGTAAATTTCTGAGTTCGGGCTCAGATTCTGAATGTGCGGAAGCTTGAATAATAAATTTAATTGTGTGTTTACAAGCACTCGCTTGTTTTCATACCTACACAACAAATTATTCCAAGCCAATGCGAATTCGTCATTCGTCAGTGGCGCTTTCGAAACAATAGCTTTTGCTTCACCTCGTGTTTTTTGATTTAAATGGAATAACTTTTCTACTGGAGATAGCCTTGGGTTATTCCCATAAATGGCGGCAAATAAATCCCTAAAAGAGGGCCATTGTAAAACATCGCCATGAAATATTTCGGTATCACATGGCGGTAAGTTGATGGTATACCTCACGGGTTCTACCGTACGCGTGGTAACAGCTTGAATATTTAAGCTTGATGTTGTCAATTGAGCTTGTGTGAGAAGGATCCACCTTTGGCAAACACAACTTGTATTCTGACTTTACCTCTGCCCACAGAGATTTCAGTTCAGCTTGCTGTACTTCAAGAGAGTAGGCACTTTGGTTGGTTGCTGTTGGAGTAAAAGACTCCTCAAACTCCAGTAGAGCGTCTGCAGCAATGATAAATGCTCTGATGGCTTCCATTTTGTTCGAAAATTGAACCGGAACTGCAAAAATGTTGCACAAAATCGGATCTAAAACTTGAAATTAAAATTTAAAAAATATTTGCAAATATGTTGCAAAAGTTCAAAAGTTATAGAACCAATCACGGACAAACTACAAATTAGTAGTGCGTTGTTTCTTAGTGAAGCGTGAATATTCGAAGGCACAAAAAAAAATTAATAAATTTAAAACTATTTTCGCAAAGTACTTTTCGAATTTAATTAGAATGTGCTTGCTGGGTAATCGGCCCAATGCACTTGTACTTGCACTTGCAAATTTAGTGAAGTATTTCTTCAAAGTATTTTTCCAAAATTTAATTTGAATGTGCTTGCTGGGTAATCGGCCCATTGCACTTGCACGCCTAGTCTTTGACTATGTACACAAACAAAATTGATTTATGCTTAGTTGCTTTATTTGAATCCAAATACAAATACATATAAATAAAATTCACAAGCACTTCACTTTCACTTTTGTTCACGGGGTTATTTTCGAATTCCCCACTACACTATTCTCCTGTGCTGCTCTCCCTTGCTTAGCCTTAGCTGCTTGGCTTTCTTGTTGTCGCTCACTTCACTTTTTCTAATTTCTCACTTCACTTGTAATTTTGTAATTTTTTTTTGTTTGTTTGCACTCGCGAAACTGCAGCTGCGCTATTGCTGCTTGCCTTTATTGCTATTCGAGCAATATAAGGAAAGGCAGAGTTGAGCGACTAGACTCAAATTAACCACAAGGAAAAAAAACAAAAAAACCGAGAGAGATTGTTGACGCTCCAGACGCGGTTTGTGCGTCCAAGAAATTTATAATTTTATTCGGATAACAGTGTGTGTGGTTTTTGTTTTTTTTTACAAAGTGAAATATTCAGTGCATTTGCCAGGTGTATTTGTTGCTGTACTTAAATGAAGTACAATACTACCTGCAATCTTGTGCGTTGATTTTGTGGGTAGAATGCCAAAAATAAGTTTTGGTCTCCACTTCACACAGCACAATGGGTTTTGTACATAAATGATGCACAAAATAACCAATCTATTGCCTTTTAGCTTGCAGAGCACAAATCCAAAATATGTTTGGCTGTAACTTGCGTGTTGCTAAATTGGGCAAACTATGCACTTTCACTTTAAATAAAAATCAACTTGTTACCTGTTATCCGACTCGAAAGACCAATTATAATTCGGGTGGTGGAGCACGGTGCTCGCTCGTTCCGTTGATGTGGTTGGCCGTGGGGAAACGGTCGGCGCAAATTTATTCCACAAAAGTTGAATAAAAACCAAAAAGTTTCATATAATACATGTATTTAAATATAATATAATTGGACAAACACTTACCACGTCTGTATAGCTGTACGGTCGCAAAAGGAGAGAGCGCGCGCAACTTTTTTAAATAGTGTTTAGTTGCGCGCGAATTGAAACTTCGAAAAAGAAGAAAATAAATGATTGCTCTGCCGATGCAGACGTGGCAAAAGAAAGTGGGCGGGGTCGGCGTCAACAGGCAGAAACGACTTGCATATAAAAACCATGGATACAATGACTCGCATATTCTATCATCTACTAGACATGGCTGTTACCGATGCTTTCATTCTGTACCGTCGAAATAAATCATCGCTTGCAGAGGAAGAAAGAAAAAAAAAAAAAGATTTGACTCTATACCAGTTTCGTTTACAATTAGCATAATCGCTGTGTGCTTCCACCGACAAACCAACGGTTGGACGTCCATCAAGCGGATCGCAGTCATTTCTTAGCAATAACATTTTTGTTAAACGAGCAGTGCACCCCGTAGAAGAAATAAGGTATGATCAGCTCAACAATCTTCCAGAGTGGGGTTCAAAGAAGTCGTGTAAACTTTGCAAGAAATCTGATACACACACTTTTTGTACAAAATGTAAGCTACATTTATGTTTTTCAAGTACTAAAAACTGTTTCAAAAACTATCATTTGAATGAATAATTAAAAACAACACAATTTAATACTTTTACCGGTCTTTATGAATCATTTTGTTGGAACAAAACTAGTTTCTTTCATCGTTGGTCTGTAAAATACGCCTTGTTTATTTCTTCCCTTTGTCGGGCAAGACCGTTTACAGATGGTCTTTAATTTTTTGCACCTGGCGTCCCAACTAATGAAAATTTTTGAAAATGGTTTTCAAATATAAGTTCACCACACTAAAGTCATCCTAAAACTAAAATTACCAAAACAAGAACCCTTTTATTTCTGTTTTGCCCGTCTAAGGGTTGAGGGTCTTCTGACATCCTCTATCGCTCTGCTACTCAATATTTTTGTTATAGCGTATTTACTAAATTTGTCGAATGTGGTCATAACTACCTTACCTTTGGTCAAATAAATATCAACGTGTACGGTGTGTCCTGTAAATGTGGGTAGCGGTGTTGGTGCTATTATTGGCTGATTAGGATGTCTTTCGTATTTATTCTCCTTACATGTTGTGCAATTGGCTATTATTCGCTTAATTTTGTTCATCATCGCAGGGAAGTAGCCTTTCTCTAGAATTTGTTTTTTGTTTTCGGTTGCATTCCTATGGGCTCTTGAATGTTCTTCTAGTATAATATTTTACTGTTCCTGGTCGCTGCATATGTCGTCTACTAATTTCTGAGTGAATCTGCATTTATAATTGCTGAAGTTGTGAGGGTAAATATTTTGAATCAAGCCCATCGTTCTTTCGTCTGTGTGTATTCCGTTAATAACGGACGGATTTAAATATCTTCTAAACAACGCAGTAAGGTTCTGTTCATTAAAATTGGGTTCTTTAATTATATGTCGGTGCATGGTCGGAAAAGTTATTTTGAATTGGTATGAGGGTGTTTCGTCTAGTTTAAGGAATATTTGATTTTTGTAAACGTTTATGGGTACCTCTGCACAAGGTATTAAATTGTGACTTGAACTATCGTCGCTATGGATAGTGGGTGTAAGTGAGTTTACTTTGCTCGATATCCTTGATAGTGCGGCTGCCACTACGTTTGATTTTCCGGGTTGGTAAACTAATTCATGATTATATTCCTCTAATATTGATTTCCAACGTTTCATTTTACTGTTAGAATTTTTATGGCTAAGGGCATATGTAAGCGGTTGGTGATCAGTTATTATTTTTATTCTTTTCGAACCATAGAAGTAACTTCGTAATGTGTTGAGTGCCCATATTATGGGCAGCATTTATTTTTCGTTAGTAGCATAGTGTTCCTCCGTTTTACTAAGGGTTCTTGATATGAAAGCTATCGGTCTGTTATCCTGTGATAACACACCGCCTATGGCATAGTCAGAGGCGTCGGTAGTCAGTTCGAAGTCTTTTTCAAAGTTTGGGTGCGCAAGAACGATGTCTTTTGATATTAATGTGCTTTCAATTTTATTGAATGCTCTTAACGCTTCGTCATCTAGTCTTACTTCCATTTTTCTAGATTTGTTTTTAGGGATGTTACCGGCTTCTCCTCGGAGAAGTGCTGTAAGGGGCTTGGCTAACTTAGAGTAGTCCTTAATAAATCGTCTATAATATCCCGACATTCCTAAAAATGACCTTAATTCTTTTAGGTTGCGCGGAACTCGGAATTGAGCTATTGCTTCTACCTTTTTGGGGTTTGTTTTTATTCCTTCAGGGCTGACTACATATCCCAAGAATTCTACTTCCTTCTTTGCAAATTCACATTTATCTAGTTGGATTTTCATGTTGGCTCTTTCCAACGTTTCGAAAACCCTTTCTAAATTTCTTAAATGATCCTCTACGTCTCTTCCGATTATAATAATGTCGTCAATGTATACGTAACAGCGAGTTCCAATATGTTCACGGAGGATATCGTCTAGTGCCCTTTGGAATGTGGACGGGGCATTTTTAAGCCCAAAGGGCAATCGGAGAAATTCGTATTTTCCGTTATTTAAGGAAAATGCCGTTTCCTCTATGTCTGTTTCACGGAGGGATATTTGATGAAATCCGCTTTTTAAGTCTATAACTATAAATAACTGTAAATATTTTGTTATTTGAAAGGACTTCACTGATCTCAGGAATAGGATATCTGTCTGGAATCTTTTCGCCGGAAGCATCCATTTTTTTATCGACTATCCAAACGGGGGAGTTGTATGGGGATTTTGATTGCCTTATAATTCCATTGGCAAGGAGTTCTTCAATTTGACGTTCGATTTCTTCCTTTAAAGTCATTGGGTAAGGATATGGTTTCGAGTATACTGGGGTTTCACTAACTGTCCTAATCTCTCCCTTCACCGTTGTCGTGTAGGTGAGTTTTTCGTCCGGGTCTGCGAAAAGGTTAGGGCATTTCTCAATTATGTTATTTATTTTTCGTCGCTGTTGTTCAGACACTCGTTGTTTTAGACGAATTGCTAGATTGGAAAAAATTGTCATAAATTTTTTATCGGTGTGGATGGTGGCTTGTAATTGCCTTAAAGTATCATTGCCAACTATCCCGTGGAATGATTTTAATGAAGAATTTTATCTTCAATACGTGGGGTCCAAATATGTCTATAAAAGTGTGGTGCGTAATTTCTATGAATCCAGCCACTGAATTGACTTTAAACGATTTTTCATTTGGTGTAGGATTCCTGATCCTAGTAGATTGTATATAATTTTTGTTAGATCCTGTATCTATGAGAAAATCTAGAGCGTCTCCACTCCTTGTCACGAATTCGTAATAAGGTAGTGAGGACGGCGTTAGTCTAAAAAATGGATCGTATCGGGTTCGTAATAGTCTTGATCGTCCTGTTGCTGTTCGTTATTATTAATGAAATTAATATTTCCTTCCGTTAGTTGATTTGGTTCGTTTCCTTCTATGTATTCGTTAGGGTAGGTACTGCTTTCAAAAATTTGGTTGGGATCTGCTGGTATTTGGTAGTTGCTAACTGCTGGTTCGGTGTCCGCATAAAAATTTCTTTGTATTTTATTCGGTGAGTGGACTTGTTGTGCAGAAAGTCGCTTCTGTGCATTGTAAATATTTTGGTTGGAATTAGGGTGGTTTTGATAATTGACATTTCTGGACTGTATAGATCTATCTCCATCCATTGGTATGGGCGGTTTTTGAGGTAGATTGGGTCTATTATTATTATAACAGTTTGGTTGGTTAACAAATCCTGGAGCATTCGGCCGGAACCCTTGGTTATTTGGGGATGATTATATCTATTATAGTTATAATTGTTAGGTAAAGCAGCCTGTTGTTGAGGGCGGTAATTTTGAGGTGCGATTTGTGGGTAGTGATTCAATGGTCGATTGAAGGAGTTTGTCCTTAGTCCCGGATTCTGCCTAGATCCAGAGAAATATGTAAGCTCGGGATAAAAGGGCCTGTTGCGGTTAAATGTCATGTTCTGTCGAGGAGGTCGCGGTGGTGGATGGCTGGGTTTTTGCACGTTATGTGCATGATGCATTCTGAACGTCATATTTTCTAATTTTTGACATAAATGCAACGCCTGCGGCAAGGATGTTGGTTCGCGTATGCTAAGGAGGCGGGGAAGGTCTCCATTAAGTCCGCGAATAAATGTATCCAGGGCTTTTTCTCGATAAGTATATGTGATAGTTTTGATAGATTCTTCGTTCATATCGAGGCAAGCGATTTTATCTAGTATAAGGGAGAGATGCTGATAAACCTTTTGGTAAAAAGTGGGAATATCTTCGTGGCGCTAAGCCAGTGTTGTCAGTTCGTACTCGAGGGTCCGATGCCTCGTACGGTGTCCTGGAAGTTTTTGTAAACTTGGGTATTTGGGTTTTCATTTAGTCTAATCTGGTTTAACTGTTTAACTAATTCTTCCTCCATTTTTTTTTATATTATATTTTTTTTAAACTTTACAATTAAGTAAAAATCGGGTTTTACAATTTCCTTAATATTAATGAATTTTCTTTTCGATAAAATTTATAACAAATATTTTTATTTATTAAGGCGTTCGATTTACGTTTTGATTACGTTTTTTCTTCTTCACTAGAATTTTTCCCAATAAATATTATCGTCTAGGTAGCCGATTTCTTTAATATCAATAACTTTGTTTTCAATAAAATTTATAAACAATATTTTCTTTTCGATTTCTAAAAAAATAATAATTTTCTTTTCAACAGAATTTTACAATCAACATTCTCACTGCGGGAAGATTTCCGCTTTCTTTAGTTTTAATAACTTCGCACAATATAAATTTTTAAATAATTAGTATTTTAAAATTTGGAATTATTCCATTAATCAATATTTTACTATATTTTTATGTTGTTACAGTATATTTTGATTTCACAATGCTTAAATAATTTTTTTTTTTTTACGTTATTCTTTTCACAATCATTCACAATTACAAAGAGATATTAAGGATAAACTTACAATAAACTAATCATGTCCAGCGCTGAGGCTCTGAGTTGTTAAACGTTTTCAGATGATCCTTTTCCTGCTGTACTGGGGTCCTCAGTCCTCCTTGTCGCTAAGTATCCGCTCGCCTTTTTCTTATCTTATTAAACGTTTTCAGATGATCCTTTTCCTGCTGTACTGGGGTCCTCAGTCCTCCTTGTCGCTAAGTATCCGCTCGCCTTTTTCTTATCCCGCGTAGGGTCTTACTTTTGCTGTTTAGACCTTTTTCACTTTTCACAAACTCTCGGAGCCGTACTTTTTGATTTTCGGGCTGTTATATTATTTGTTACGGCATTCGCGAAACCTTACTTCTTGGTTTTCAGGTTATTTACTTTACGACACGCTGGTCCCTGCTCGGGCGTCAGTTAATCAAACAGAAACGGTTGATTTAAAAAAAATATTTTTTTGGGAGCTATGCTCCTTTATTCCTTCAACTCCAACTAAAAACTAAACTTTATATTTTATCATTATTGCTAGCCCTAAATCTGTCGCTACTGCTACGTGACCAAAAGTTCTGATTCTGTGGTTCCCACCGTTTTGCTAGATTTGTGTTGCTGGCCGTCCGTTCCCATAGTCTGGAGTTACACGTGCCGCAACGTCAGCGACTTTATTAGTTGGATTTATGTATGTTGGGTGCCTATGCCTTAACATAATGAGGTGTTATGTTGCGCTAAAGAATGTTGGTGTAATAGTATGCGTGTCTTAACATTTGTTAATATGTGTCGTGCTAACATATATACGCCAAATAAGGGAAAGTTCTTAGGCTTAGTACAACTACTAGCCAAATTTGATCTAGTCATGCAGGAGTACTTGCGATTAGCTATGAAGGGTGATATTTCAGACCACTACTGTGAAAAAGACATTCAAAATGAATTAATAGAGCTGATGGGTGAAAAAGTGAAGTCAGAAATCATATTACACACAAAGAAATCAAAATATTATTCTATTATAGCTGACTGTACTCTTGACATTAGTCATGTACAACAACTTTCGCTGACATTACGATTTGTTGATTTATCAAAATATCAGTAAAAGAGCATTTCTTGGAATTTATACCTGTCAATGAGTCAACTGGTGAAAGACTGACTGAAGTTATTATTAATGTTTTAAATAAATACGGACTAAAATTGAACGATTGCAGGGGTCAGGGTTAGTTTAGTTTTTGGACACTACATTAATTTCAGTCAATGAAAGGTTCGAACAGTTAAATGAGTACCTACCCTGGATCTTGGTCTTTTTTGTACAATATTAAACAGATTCTAGAAAAATCCGACCTTGTCAAGTTCTGTAGTGATCTTCAATTAAAATTAACTGTAGACTCTAAATCAGACATAGATGGTTGTATGTTGTGTGATGAACTTGTAAATCTGATATCCTTTCTGCCTGATCAAAATGTAGTTACTCCCATTTTTGTTTTAAATTTCATCAAAGATTGCAATTTACAAGAACTGTATCCAAATGTATGGATAGCATTGCGAATATTATTAACTATATATACCTGTAACGGTTGCTAGTGGGGAGCAAAGCTTTTCAAAGCTGAAGCTGATAAAAACCTATCTTCGATCAACAATTTCTCAATCTATATTGACAAACTTAGCAACTTTGTCAACTGAAAACGAAATTGCTGAAAACATCGACTTTGACAACCTTATAAAAGAGTTCGCTGATAGAAAGGCCAGAAAAGTAAACTTTTATTAGTGTTTTTGTAATAAATGGTTATTTTTTATAATAAATAATTATTTCTTTTAATAAACGGTTATTTCATTAAATGTTTTCCCTTTTTTCGAATGGGTTTAAATTGCAGTTGGAGGGCGCCGTAGAAATCTCGCCCAGGGCGCTGGTAGTGTTAAAACCAGCACTGAGCACTTTCGATGAAAAATTTTATTGAATTTCTATTGGAACTTCATTAGTCGTCCATTAAAATCCTATAAGGTTTCAGTTGAAAATAAATTAATTTAAAAAAAATAAAAATAAATTTTAATTAAAAAAAAAAGAATACAAACGTCGAATAGAATTTTTCTATAGAATTCTTATAAGATGCTAATATAATTCCAAGAGAAATTCTTCGCGAAATTGTTAGGCTTTTCTATTCAACTTTTCATACGTGTCAAGTGTTTAATGGTTTCAATACTCAACTGAGAAACATGTTTCGATAATTGCAATAACTTTATGAACGACACTGTTCTCTTCTGTCGCTCATCGAAAAAAAAATGAGATTATGTAGTCTGGATAATTTTGGTGAATAATTTTCATTAAAAAATGTTGAAATGAAGACGTTAGTATTGCAGGGTGAAATACTCGTGTAATCGATGGACACATTCTATTGAGTTCTACTGAAGTCCATGGAAATTGCATTAAATCTCTATTAGGAAATGTGTCCTATCTAAGTGCAATAATCTAAGAAACTCAGAATGATGGAGTATTTCTCGATAACTCTGTTGTCAACCAAAGAAGATGCGACATTTAGCAGATTCACAAACTGAAGCATCGGCACAAGAGAAATTTTTCCAATGAATTCTAGGCAATGGTTCCTTTGTAGAAAAATCTGTTGGAAACATCTCATTAATTTTTGTAAAGATATTTGAAGACTGTTTCATCTCTCTGAATCAACCCAAGGTTCCCTATCTAAGGTCAATCGTTGCCATTCTATCAATAAAAAAATTCCATAACCTAAATCCTCTTTGGATACCCCCACTACCCATTAGAGCGAGGGGAGGGTTGAGTCTATCACGTGACCCTGTGTCAGATTTTTAAATACATAATTACTATTATAACATCGCTTTCCCAAATTTAAAAAAATATTTCCTGATAATTCCAAAATGATTTCACGTCTGTTGCAATTTCAATTTCGCCATTCTCTCAAAAACTCGCCAAGTATGTATACGTTGAATATGTTTTTAATGATTCTTAATTACCTGTTTGTTCCCAAATTATAAAAAGGCTTTCCCGAAATTTCCCAAATTAAATCTCGATTGTTCCATACATTAATTTATGGAAATGATCAATTTATTCGCCAAGTATACGGCGGTATTATGGATTACGTAGAAGTTGTGGTAAGGCTTATAGCACAGCCAGTGAAAAACGTAGAATCGTGGCTCGTGTCAGCTGCCACGACCTATATTATGGGCGCGCAATATAATTGAACAGTGAAAAACGCTACTCCCTTCTCTCTTTGACGTGGGATGACGTGAGAATTCACGACATTTGGATTTTGCCGTGGAAACGTGTCAGCTGATTGCTCTCTCACAACGCAGGGTTGCTAATATCAATACACTGTAGTAATTATCAACTTTTTTAATTCAATCAGTTTCAATATGTTTGAAATTTTCATAAAATAACTCAAAATCAAAGTCGAATGCTATTATTTGTAAATATGTAAACTATTTTTAATAGTTTGTTTTCAGTTTTGATATTTTGTATTGTAAAAAATTGTAATTGAAAACAAAGATGTGCTCAAAACTATATATGCGTATTGGGCAATGGCAACATTGTTCAAATGTAAACAAACGAACATGGATGATTTCTGCGTTTTTACCACGTTTTTCACTGTGCACACATTTTGCCGATGAGGAAGGAAAAGGAAGGAAGGCAGTAGCGTTTTTCACTGGCTGTGCTATTAGCGTCCATCATAGCGAGATAAGTATAACGGGGCATCTCGACAGGATAGAATTTATAGAATACTACCTGTATTGCCGTGCCTATTGCCTGTGGAGACTCCACATTGCACATTGCTGGATATAGAATACTAACTAGTTTGCTATATATCGTAAGCTATAAGCAGAGTACGTCTATCATAGAGAAGGTTCACGGCGCGGAGATCGTAAAAATATTTTTGGCTAACTCGGTCGAGATGGTCCAGTTTCACCACATACAAATTATGAGCGTGTTTCACCACTTTAACAGCGATTGAGGGGTTTTTAGAGTCTATGAGGAATAACATGTTAATGTAAATAAAAGAGAACCAATGCAGGGCAATATACATACATGTGAATTTATATGCAGGTGATTTCTGGTAGGCGGAGAAGTTCCTGTATGCTACATATGTATGACTTTTTCTAAAGCTAACATACATATATGTACATATGTTTTACGGGGGAAATTGCGCCAAAATTAAACATAATGAGGTTATTCTGCTTTTTGATTGGAAAAGTTTTTGTATACTATATACAAGTAGTTAGATTTTTTTCTAAGTCTAATATACATATAGTATTATTTTTTTAAATTATTTTTTGTCTTAGATATATTCATACTTACATACATATTTATATAACAAACTATTATAATATATAAAAACAAAAAACAACACAAAAAAACAAACAATTATGAGTGCTTCGCAGCCTCAACCGCAAAACCGTAGGCATTCATTCAATGCCTACTTCAGTTTTGTCGAGCCAACAAAAGCAACTCCTGGCAAAAACAAATGTAACGGCGATGATGAGTCATCGCAAGCGCGCAAGCAGAAGCAGCAGTAAACAGCAATCGGGCAACAACAAATCCACTGACAGCAGCCACTATGCAGCCAGCAAGCACCCGGACAGCGAAGGAAAATAAAATGCAAGGTGAGAACGTACCAAGCAAAAAAGGGCCATCAGTTCAGACTGGTATTGATCGCTACATTAATGTAAAAAGGAAATTGAGTCCTATTAAAACAGCGGTCAATACCAAAAAATTTCAAGCAAACATGCCAAACACCAAAAAGCCAGAAATTCTTAATGGCAACAGATTTGCCTTATTAAGCAAATGGCCTAACGACGAAGCAAAGGGTACCACCACGGTCGTGAATGCCAAACCCCCTCCAATCTATTTGCGTGAGCGTAGCTCAAATGCGGTTGTTTCAAAAATGAGCAATATAATAGGCACAAACAATTTCCATATTGTGCCTTTGAAAAAAGGTAACATAGATGAAACAAAAATTCAAACATACACTGAAAAAAGTTTCATGGAAATTGTAAAATTCCTATCAAATGATAACAAGAATTACTACTCTTACCAACTGAAGAGATCAAAAGGCCTAGTTGTTGTCATAAAAGGTATAGAGTCTTCGGTAGACTCTAACGATGTTAGAGAAGCACTAGAAAAAGGTGGTTTTAGCATTAAATCAGTAGTAAATATTTTTAACAAGAACAAAGTCCCACAACCAATGTTCAAAATAGAATTGATGCCAGATTCCAACAAATTAAAGAAAAATGAAATACACCCGATTTACAATTTAAAATATCTTCTCCATCGCAGAATCACCGTTGAGGAACCACACAAGAGAAATGGTCCAGTACAATGTACAAACTGCCAAGAGTATGGACACACGAAAGCATATTGCACTCTACGAAGTGTATGTGTAGTATGTGGTGATCTACATCCAACTTCAAAATGTACTCTTAAAAAAGAGGATTTAAATAAAAAATGCAGCAATTGTGGAGGAAATCACACTGCTAACTACAGGGGTTGCCCTGTATACAAAGATTTAAAATCGAAGTTGTCACAGGGCATCCAAGCACGTCGTAACCAAATGATGAATATTCCATCTAATGAAAATATTAAAATCCCCGTCCAAATTTCAAAACCAGTAAATCTTAAGCACAATGCTACACAAGGGAGTTATGCAAACGTAGTGAAAGGCAATACTACACAAATGCAATTGCCCCAAAACCAACCAAATGGAAGCGTTGAAACTATGATTTTAAACCTCACCCAATGTATGACACAATTTATGGCTTCAATGCAAAATATGATTCAAGAGGTAATCAAATCACAAAACCAAATGTTGCAAACTTTTTTAAGTAAAAAATGAGTGTATTGAACATTTGTTTATGGAATGCTAACGGTGTTAACCAACATAAATTGGAACTCATTAGATTTCTGGATGAAAAAAGTATCGATGTAATGCTATTGTCAGAAACTCATCTTACGAACAAACACAATTTCTTTATACCGAGATTTCGACTCTATGTTACAAACCACCCAGATGGAAAGGCACATGGAGGAACAGCAGTGTTGGTTAGAAAACGGTTAAATCACCACACATCAGAATCTTATGCCACCGCGCAATTACAAGCTACAACAATAACTATTAAAAATCACTGCGGGGACTTAAATCTGACGGCCATATACTGCCCACCTCGGTTTAAAATTACAGACATCCAATTCAAAGACTTTTTTGGAACACTAGGCCATAGATTTATAGCAGGTGGAGATTACAATGCAAAGCACACGTATTGGGACTCACGGCTAATTAATCCGAAAGGACGACAGCTGTATCACACTATTATAAATAGGCACAATAACCTTGACATAATATCTCCTGGTAAGCCGACATATTGGCCTAGTGATCGTAAAAAATACCAGATTTAATTGATTTTGCTGTAATCAAAAATATAGATAAATCGCTTATAACAGCTGATACAAGTACTGATCTATCTTCTGATCACTCTCCTGTACTAATAAAGTTATGTGAACAACCCATATTCGTTAATCCAAAAGTAGGTTTGACTTCTTATAAAACGAATTGGCTAAAATATAAAAAATACGTGAGTAGCCACATTAATGTTGAGTACAAAATAAATACAGGTAGAGATATCGACGAAAGCATAGAAGAACTCAATGATATAATAACTAAAGCAGCTGTCTTAGCAACACCAAACAAAACTATTCCAAAAACTATAAGCCGCTTGGTGCCAGAAAAATTACTAACAGAGAAATAGAAAAGCTTGTAAACGAAAAAAGGCGTGCAAGGCGTGAATGGCAGATAAGTCGCTCCCCTTCCACTCAGCTTCAATTGAAATCAGCTGCACGTAAACTAAAAAAAGCGCTTAAACGTGAGGAAGAATCCAATACCGAAATGTATATAAAGAAGCTGAGTCCAAATTCAAGCAGCAAAATTATCTTTGGAAAGCCCAAAAGTCCCTGAAGCCACCAACTAACTCCAACATGCCTATACGAGACATGGGTGGAAATTGGGCTCGAAGTGACGAGGAAAAGGCTAATTGTTTTGCAAATTACCTAGAAAAGGTATTTCAACCAAATTGCCCAAAGAACAATTTCGAGTTGTCCAGCTTACCCAACACAGTTAACGAGTCACTCGAGTCTTTTAAGACTTCACCTGCTGAAATTATTAGAATAATAAAAGAACTTAAACCAAAAAAGTCACCAGGACATGATAATATTACCCCAAAAATGCTAATTGAGTTACCAAATATTGCTGTAGAAGTGCTCTCTTCGCTCTTCAGTGCAATTCTTAATCTCGGATACTATCCTATTTCATGGAAAAAGTCGCAGATTATCTTGATAGATAAACCTGGGAAAGACTTAACACAGCCGTCTTCATACAGACCAATCAGTCTTCTACCCTGTCTTTCTATAATATTTCAAAAAGTGTTACTATCAAAGATGTCTCCTTTCCTCCACGAAAATAATATAATACCAACGCACCAATTCGGGTTTCGTGAAAAACATAGCACGATAGAGCAAGTAAATAGAATTACTAACGAAATAAGAAAAGCATTTGAGCAAAGAGAGTACTGTTCAGCTTTATTTCTAGACGTGGCTCAGGCGTTTGATAAGGTGTGGCATGAAGGCCTTTTGTAAAAGATTAAAAACATTCTACCTTTAGAATTGTATAAAACATTGGAGTCTTATTTAAAAAATAGACAATTTATGGTAAAAGTGGGAGATTTCATATCTGACGAACGACAGATAAGGGCTGGTGTACCCCAGGGTAGTGTTTTAGGCCCAACTCTATACATCATATATACTGCAGATCTTCCTACAGCTAATAATATATTGACCTCAACTTTTGCGGATGACACAGCTTTAGTGAGCCGTAACAAATGCCACATAATAGCATCAAGAATATTAGCCGAGCACTTAAGGTCTGTCGAAGAATGGCTAGCCAACTGGCGTATAAATGTAAATGAACAAAAATGCAAGCATGATACGTTTTCACTAAGACCTAAAATGTGTCCGGCAGTAAAAATGAACAATATTCTAGTACCCCAAGCGAACGACGTAACTTATCTTGGTATTCACCTAGATAGAAGACTTACGTGGAGAAAACACATATCTAGTAAAATAACTTGCATAAAGATAACAGCTGCAAATTTAAATTGGCTTTTAAATAAAAACTCTAAACTTAGCCTAGACAACAAAGTGCTTTTATATAATGCGGCCATAAAGCCGATTTGGATGTATGGCATTCAACTGTGGGGTACGGCCTGTGCAACTAATATTGATATAATACAAAGGTTCCAATCAAAAATGCTTAGAACAATCACGTGTTCACCGTGGTACATGCGTAATGAAAATATCCATAAAGACCTTGGTATTTCTATGGTAAAGAAAGAAGTAGAAGACAGCAGAATTAAATATATATCTAAACTCCGAGATCACCCAAACCCTTTGGCTAATGCTTTGGTACATTCCTGCGATCAAACACGCCTTAAAAGAAGAGATATGCCTGCGTACTAAGGAGCAACGTATCACCAAAACAGCTCAAACACTTGCTTGAGCTTGTCTAGTTTTTAAATAGATTTAAGATTTTAAAACTTATTGTTAGGCTTTTAAAACAAAAAGCAGATTCAATAAATAAAAAAGATATTGCAAAAAAAAAAAAAAAAAAAATTGTGATAAATGAACATTAATCGCATATTTTATTATTCAAAACTTACATACATACATATATTCACATGTATCATGACCATATGGTAGAAAACCGAGCTGTGCCGAAAGAATAATTGAACGATCGCTGATTGTCACCGCTTCCCTTGCCGCTCTATCAGCTTTACCAATAAACTTGCGTAAATATGTATGAAGATGTATGAGCGTGCATACATATCGACGCAGATTTTTGCGAGTCACGGGAAAAATATTTTAGACAAATATTATAAATCGACAACAGCTATGTTACCGCTTTTCTCACTTCTTTCTGTGAAGAAGCATCAGAAAGTTGTTCAATTTATGATTTTTAGCGTTTGCCATCGTCGCGAAAAGACACTTGTGGGCAAACGCATGCTCGGGGGGATGTATATATAGTACATAGTCGAGTGAAGTGGTAGTGTTTTTTTACGCTCTTGAATTTCTTGGATTAATCCCAATTTTCACTGAGACAGCATATAGGTTTTGTCTTGGCACTTACCGGAAATCCGGAGGATTCAAGTGGATAATAGGCCCTCAGAAATAGCTAAGTACAATTTGTTTTAAATAAAAATTCATTTGTACATACCTGTACTTTTTCGTGGCAAATTTTTTAGTTTTAAGTTTTTTTCCATTTCCCCTACTAACAGCAAATCACAGCAAAACGTGCACATATTTTTTATGCCGTTTTGTTTTGATTAATCAGCTGTTCTCCGTTTTCGCTTTCTCCCTTTTCGTTTTGCTTTTGGGTTAGGCGTTGCCAACCATTAAAAATATAAGTAAGGTTTTAGCGGTAGGGATTGAACATACTGATTGACAGGTGGAGCCAGACTATTTTCTCACTGAGGCATGGCCTCTGAGAGTAGTATGGGGCGTACCCCAGAGAATCCTTTCCGGAGGAATTCTTAAATTTTGAGAACCCCTCCTAACGGCAGGAATGAGGAATCCACTGCTGCTGGATCAACAATTAGCGATGAAACAACTGACCGAACAAGCAGAAGTGAAGAGAATTCACTAAATAATGAAACTTCCGACCATTTTAACAAGCTGGGTTGTAAAATTAAAGAGTTGGAAAATATGATGGCTGGGCAAAGGCACGTAAATCAAGCTATGCGCGATTTACTGAGTAGCATAATGAGCCTATATAAAAAAGTCGAGAAACCGGAGAAAAAAAATATGGTTGAGAAAGCAACCCAGATATCTCATATTCTTAAAGAGATGAATACCCCAAAGCGGCTGCGTGAAGCATCGGGTGACCTACCCCCCACGAAAAAACTGAAAAAAGCTACTGAGAGGTTGCAACAAGTAAGCAGTGAGCCAACGAAAGTAATACAAGAAAATATTACGAGTCAACATAGCGCAGGTGAAAAATGGGTGGATGTTGTGAAAAAGAAGAAGCCAATTCAAAAGAAAATTAGAACGAAACCGGACGCCATCATAATAACCAAAAAGGAGGGTGCGTCTTATGCTGATATTCTCCGGAAGATAAAAAGCGACAGTGGTCTTGAAGAGCTTGGATCAAACGTGACCTACATACGAAAGACGATGAAAGGAGACCTACTCATCGAGTTGAAAAATCAGGCAGACAAGAGAGCCGAATCATTTCAAACCGTCTTAGAGGGAGCGGTGGGTGAAATGGCGCTGATACAGCCAAAAACCCATAATGTTACAATAGTGTGTAAGGACCTAGACGAAATTACAACACCAGAAGAAATCTGCGAGGCACTAAAAAAAGAGTGTGGGTTCCAAAACCTGGAGAAAACAAGCGTCAAAAATATGAGGAAAACCCGAAGTGGCACACAAATAGCTCTTATTTGTCTGCGCGCTCAAGACGCTAAAGTTGCACTAAAATTGGGCAAAGTGAAGATAGGGTGGTCTATCTGTCGTCTTAGAGAATACTCACCCATTACCCGATGTTTTAGGTGCTTCCAACTGGGTCATATAGCACACAAATGTGTCAGTCAGACTGATCGGTCAGCCCTCTGTACACGCTGCGGAGCTGCAGGGCACGTAACAAAAGTATGCAAAAATGCCCCGACTTGTATGCTTTGCAAAGAAGAGCACTCCGTCTTAAGTACGACATGTCCGAAGTACGTACAAATGATGAAAACAATGAAAAAATGAGGTTGTTACAGCTAAACCTTAATCACTGCGCTGCAGCACAAGATCTGCTAATACAAACAGTCCAAGAAGAGAATATAGATGTCGCCTTACTAAGCGAACCATATAGACTGCGTTCGGAGAGCACTTGGTGTAAAGATAGAAGTGGCAAAGCAGCTTTATGGGCCTGCAAAGGACAAGCTTTCTCAACCCGCTCCAAAGAAGTCCATAACGGCTTTACATGGGCGAAGATGCAAGGTATATATTTTGTAAGCTGCTACGCTCGTCCTAGCGCAACAATTAGAGAATTTGAAGATTTTTTCCTGGAGCTGTCTCTAGAGACCAGAAACAAATCGCCAATAATAATAGCGGGTGATTTTAACGCATGGTCTACTGCTTGGGGTAGCAGAATTACAAATCACCGTGGTCGCCTCATTCTAGAATTTTTGAGTCAAACAAACCTCACGATTCTAAACAATGGCACAAAAAATACGTTTCAAAAGGGTAATAAAGGTTCTATAATAGACCTAATGTTTGCTAACGACACGCTTAGCAGACATATTAATATATAGCGACCATATGGCTATAATCGCTGAAGTTTCGTTCTCCCAAGAAAGGGAACTGTCTCGCAGAAATCCCTCTCGAAAACGTAGTTGGCGTGAAAAGGAATTTGATACCGACGTTTTTGAGAGTGTCTGGAGTGCGGCAAAGGCACCAGGCGAAGACGCCACCCACTTAGTATCCGCTGTGCAGAAGGAACTAGTTGCAGCATGCGACGCAACTATGCGCAGGACGAGATACAATAACAATCGAAAGCCGGTATACCGGTGGAGCGACGAAATTGCCAAGTTGAGGAAGCTCTGTCACTCAGCTAGACGTCGCGCTCAACGAAACCAGGGAGGGGAAAACGAAATCCGCCTCAGAGAAGCATTTAAATGCCAAAGAAAGCTCTTGAAGTCAGCCATTATCCGTAGTAAGAGATCCTGTTTCGAAAAGCTATGTGAGGAAGCTAACATAGACCCCTGGGGATCGGGATACAAAATTTGTATGTCGAAATTCAAAAATAAGTCGCAGCAACCTAAGAACGCATCATTTATGGAAAATGTTGTCGAAGCGTTATTCCCCACACATGCATCCATTTCCTACATTAAAAGAAACGAAGCTACGGAGCCACCTCTATTAGTCACAGAAGACGAACTATTGGCTATTGCGAAAAAAATCAAAAATAGAGCCCTTAAAGAAGCCAAAACTCTTAGACCCAATTTATTTATTAACATGTACAACGCGTGTATATTAGAAGAGGTGTTCCCCGATCCGTGGAAGATTCAGCCCTGGTTCTACTCCCAAAGCCAAAAAAGCCACCAGAAGAACCTTCATCATATCGACCTCTTTGCATGCTCGACACGATTGGGAAAGTGTACGAAAGCATTGTAAGAAACCGCTTGGAACTAGCTATCCAAAAAGCCGGCGGATTATCAGAGAGACAATACGGCTTCATAAAAAAGAGATCCACTATTGACGCACTACGAGAAGTCGTCGATATTGCGAAATGTGCAGTAAGTGGCAAAAGATGGAAAGGTGGACAAAAAAAAGTACTGTGCGCTGATTACCCTGGATGTCAAAAATACGTTTAACTCAGCAAAATGGGCAAACATAATTAAAGCTCTGGATGAAATACGTGCCCCTGAGTACCTCATAAATATAATAACGAGCTATTTTAAAAACAGAAAGCTGATTTTTGAGACGGACGAAGGCACCAAGAGCTACTCTATCTCAAGTGGAGTACCACAAGGCTCAGTGTTAGGCCCACTATTATGGAACCTTATGTATGACGGGGTGCTAAGAAGACAGCAACCAACAGACGTGAAACTAGTAGCTTATGCGGACGACCTCATGGTGGTAGCAGTCGCCAAAGAATTAGCTGACCTCAGAAATAAATGTAATGAGTGCTTAAATAGTTTACGCCAATGGTTCTCATCTATGAGTCTGAAACTGGCGGAGGAAAAAACAGAAGTTTTACTGATAAGCACTAGGAAGATAGAAGAACGAATAGAGCTCACCATAGGGGAATGCAAGATTACCTCGCGGCCGCAATTGAAGTATCTGGGGGTAATACTAGATTCCAAATTAAAATTTAAAGAACACTTGGAGTATACTTCCGCCAAGGCAAACAGAATTTATAATGCGCTATCGAGAATGATGACCAATAGAGGCTGTGTGCGTTCCAGCCGGCGATTCTTAATAGCGAAAGCAATGAGTTCCGTAATACTGTATGTGGCACCAGTATGGATGCAGGCAATGGATATAAAAGCGTATGCAAAACAAATAATTGCAGTGCATAGGCTTTCTGCAATTCGGGTAATTAGTGCTTTCCGGACTATATCGACCGACGCTGCTGAAGTATTAGCCAGCATGCCGCCCATTGACATCCAGGGGGACAAACTCGAGCGTTTATATCAATTATCAACGCCTAAAACAGTATCGGTAAGGACAGAGGAGAGAAACAAGAGTACTAAAATGTGGCAGGAGCGGTGGAATTCCTCATCCAAACGGCGCTGGACCCATCGACTTATACCGGACATCTACTCATGGATAGACAGACGACATGGGGACTTAGATTTCTATCTGACCCAAATACTTAGTGGACATGGATGCTTTAGAAGCTACCTTTTCAGATTCCACAATGACATTAGTCCGTACTGTCCGACGTGTACAGAGCATATAGAAGACTCTGAACATGTATTATTTCATTGCCCTCGATTTTCGAATACAAGGGAACAGCTAAAAACCGCACTCGGTGGTAGTTTTACGGTCGATAACTTGACGACACTCATGTGTCAGTCGACTAATAAATGGAAAGCTGTCAGCGAAGCGTCAAAAAAAAAAAAATGCTCGGGGAGATGTGAAGGTGGTCGCTTTTATGAATGAAGCGAGTTTGCTTGTTGAAAGTGCGCTTGCGTTCATGAATGAAATTGTTCTTGCTGTAAGATTTACTACATTTGGCTGCCATATTGACTTGTGACGCCGCTGATGCTATTTCAGACATTTGTTGTTTTTGTAGAATAATATTTGTAATTTTTGCGGATGACATATCTACATGTGAACGCATATAAATATGTATGTTGTGTATGCATTATTTGTGTGGGAATGTCATACGCACATATTTACATGTGTACGCAGATAAGTATGTCTGATGCCATTTCAAACGATTGTTTTTGTAAAGCAATGTTTGTAGTTTTTGGGGGTGCCATATTTGCATGTGTACGCATACATATGTATACAAGTATGTAGGTTTGTGTATGCGCTATTTATATACCAATGTCATACGCACATATTTATGTATGTACAGATGAGCAGTCGCACATGTTATTATTGATAAGTGATAATATGATTTGAATTCGCGAAAGCGAACATAAACACATATGGTCATGATTCATGTGAATATATGTATGTATGTATGTATGTAAGTTTTGAATGATAAAATAAACGATTAATGTTCAGTTATCACTATTGTAATATATTTCAATTTTTAAATAATATTATGATAATTTGTTATATAAATATGTAAGTATGAATATATCTAAGACAAAAAATAATTAAAAAAAGGCTTTAATTTTACATTACCTACGAACATTGCTCTGAAAAAGTAATTTAATTTAAATGTATTCAATTGTACATATATTCATAAATATATGTACACAAAAAGAAGTCATACGAATACACATGTTTGCATATAAACGTATAAAAATATAAGCAAAAGAGCGAACATACATATGTACGTCTGTTGGAGCAATACATATATAGTTTTGAGCATAATTTTTATTCCACGCGCTGCTCTGTTCAAGCAAAATGCTAAAATTTCTGCTGCAGAGCTGGCTGTGGTGAAACTGGACAATCTTAGCCAAAAATATTTTTACGATCTCCGCGCCGTGAACCTTCTCTATGATAGACGTTCTCTGCTATAAGCCGTCACTTCATCAGTTTGACAGTGCAGTTTTCATTTCTATAAAAATTTCGAAGAGGCAACATATCCCATTTGCATATATGCCGACGGCATTTTCATTTCGGTAATATGAAAACTAGAAGAACGAGTATTAAGACGGTTGGGTTATATTATAAAAAAAGAGTACACTTTCAAAATAACATTTTTTCAAAAAATTAATATTTAGTTTAATATTGTTAATTTACAAAAAAATTATGCAGATTGGGTTGGGAATGAGCGAACTATTAAAATTAATAAACTTATACAAGCATAAATCAAAATATCATTCCTCATTTTAAATTTATTATTTTAATTGGTATATAAAATTTATGCCACAGTTATTATGTAGTAGTCCAAAAATATGAATTCTTATTTTTCCCAGAAATACATTTGTGAAAAAAAGGATATTTTCCTTTTTTATTTTCCACATAAAAGATTTAAGGAGTTCAATAGCTCAAAACGTGCGCTACATCAGCTACCTACCCGACGGCATTTCGCAAATGATAAAATGAATTTTTCAAGAGCTCAAAGCATGCGCTACATCAGCTCGAACCTACCTACCCTACGCCTTTGCGCAGATATTATATTATCATAGCAAATGCACACATACAGATTTGGCAATGACAATAACAGTTAGTATTCTATAAATTCTATCCTGTCGAGATGCCCCGTATTGACCATTCCTGATTGTAACGCTGAGCAGTGTAGTACTCATTTTATTGAGCTAGAGATATTCTTGTGTGTAACGCTAAAGCGCCGTATTATTCAGTTTTCCCGTTTAAGTGACTTTTGTGATTTCCATTCCAAATTGTAACGCCGGGCGTAGTAAAACGCTCCGTGCCGATATATGAGACACTCAGTAGGGTTTAAGTGATTTTCCTTGTTAATTGCAACATCCAGCGTAGCGGATGCGCTGCGAATTTGGTGACTTTAATTATATTACTTTTCCTTTATTGTAACGCTGAGCGTAGCGACGCTCAGTGCTAATTTGGTGACTTTTGTCTAATCTAAATCTAAGTGATACGTTTATATGAATTTTATTGTGAATAAAGCAAACCATACGTAATATAAAAGTGTACTTTAATTCCGTAAAATCAGATATTCTACATCTATATTTTTTAATATTTATTGATATTCCTTTTAAGTGAAATGTAATCCGAAATCATAATCCGAAATACAGCTATTTACGTGACGAGTGATACGTTCACGGATGTAACGATTCAAACCCCTGTTCCTGTCGCTTCGTCGCTGTCAATGTCTGAACGATAGCAAGAATGATAGATAAAGAGATTACGCAATGCGCATGTTTGTTTTCAGTCAGCTGTTCTTGCTGATGTCACGGTTGACTTATTTTTCGCCCGCGCCTTTGAATGTGAACTCGAATTGTATTTTCGCGTGTAGTATTAATTGTGAAATTTTATATTTTTTAAAATGAGTTGCGCAGTGTTCAGATGCAATAATACAATGTTAAAAATAGTGCTACGAAATTGAGATTTTTCCATTTCCCTTAGGATAATACAGTACTAAAGCAGTGGATTCATTTTTGTGCACTTCGCGCCAGAAGCCTTCGAAAGAAATTTGCAGTTTGAAATGGGTAATTATAGCATTTTGATTACAACAATTTTACTTTTATAACCAAACACTCTTGCAGGTTTAAGTTCGCGGAATCCAACTAAGTTACTGCCTAGCGCTTTTCCCACGTTAACCACTGCTCCTGTTATGAACGGCAGAAAAGGATGGAGTCTCGTTCCAAAACAGAGATGTTAACAACAATGTTGAAGAATACCGCCCCTATTGAAGTAATTCAAACTGCAGGAGAGGAGGTCATCGATGAGAAAGACGAGAAAATACTGCATTTGGAAACAGAAATGTTAGTCCGAATTGATATTGATAAAGTATTTTTTTCTTACATAAGTATGTGTATTTCTTATTCTTTTTAGACAAAGGCTGAATAGTGTTGTTAGAACTTTGAATAGGTGCAAAAACGAGCAGTCAGCAGAAATTAAACGCCTTAGGATTTCCATTAAAACCTCGGAATTCCACAGAAATAATTTGGAGCAAAAACAACGGCCAGGTAAGTGCCAAAATTCTTAAAAGTATTATAAATTATATTATAAACCTAAAACTACAGAAAATATTCTTATTTAAAAATGTATTGATGTTAACAAATGCAAATATGTACTAACATACAAACTAAGATTTTGCACTGTTTCTTATCCTAATTATAAAAATAATCTTAACTAACAATTTATTCCATTTATTTATACGCATGTATGTATTTTTATTATATTTTTACAGGTAATATTTTTCAACGTGTGTCACATGATCTAAATTCCACTGACCCAATTGAAAAAATGTTGACTTGGAGATTCTCAACAACGACGGACTTGAGAATTTGGCATGGTACATCTGCCACAAACTCGGTAAAGACAACCTCGAAATTTATGCCAATTCAGAAAATTGTTCGTCTTATACTTGGGTGGATCACGTTTCTGAAGGAGGACTCTCAAAACCAACAGATATGTTAATGGAGCATATGAGAGCCTTGCAAGCAGTATTTGACGATGTAAATGGTACTGATTTGCATAGACTTACATATGTACAAATTACGCCCAGAAGCACATAGATTTAAGTAATTTTGTAAATTGTAGCTTGAAAGTAAAAGAATTGTTTTTCAGAGCTAGAATGTATTTTAGGATTCGTTCCTTAAATAAAAACTTAATCGAACATGTGTATAACAAAAAAAGAAAATTAAATAAGACAACATTGATACTTGGTCACAAAATATTCAGTCTTTTTATTTGCATAAATGTATATGGTTGAAACAAACACAGCAAAGAGACAAAATTGAATAATACAATGAAAAACCAATTAAATGAACACGTAGGTAAATGTTCACTATAAAATATTCAGTTATATTGATATCTTTTATTAATATTCACTTATATTGATGTTAACTTTTGATGATATTCATGTTTTTGTATGCCTACAATACAAAATTGCTTCTTATTGCAAAGAAAAACAAACAATTGAAAATCAGCTGATTGTACGTTGGTTAACCGTGACGTAGATGCGCAGAACGAACAAAATTTGAACTCGTCATTGCGCAATCTTGTTTCTATCATTCTTGGAACGATAGAGTGTATTGGTTTCAGAATGTTGCTTTGACAACTAGGTTCTATGTTCAAGAATGATAGAATACAAGATTACGCCAAGCAATTCATAGTATAGATGCACAGCAAAGAGACGTTAACATTTCAAGTGACATTTTACCATAGACAATTTTTTTTGAGTGAATACTGACAAATATTAACACTATAACTATAAAACTACATCTGTCGTTTTTTTGACGATGGCCATGGTTAGGAAAAGAAGAAGAACTACATCTGTCATCGAGAAAATAAAGAATTCAAACAACTATAATATAGTTATAGTGAAGCTATATATCCCTCAACTCCTTAAAAATGCATTGTCCGTTTTGTAAAAAGTGGATGGAACGGCAGAAAAAAAATAATAACTGTCCAGATTGTATTAAATTATTATTAAGATGCGACGAATGCTACAACATAATCGCTGTTACCTTCAGATTTTGTACCAAGTGTGGTAAGAATGTAGAACGAATAATACGCGTGAACAAAGCAAAAGTACAACAAAATATATTAAAGCAAAAGCTGCTATCTAAACCAAAACACGTTTCTACAATGCCATCTTCATCATCTGAGGAGACATTCTGTGAATTAAATTTATCGACAGAAGACATACAGGACATTCAAGTTATTGAAGACAGCCAAAAGCCCAACATCAAGAATGTTCTGGTAGATATTGATGTTATTGAAGACAGCCAGCAGCTCAACATTGATAATGTTCTGATCGAATCAGATTTGTCCGAGTCGCCTAGTACTTCCACCATATTATCATGTCCTGGCGAGCCAAGTGGTTCCCAAGTAGATGGAGCCAAGTTGTAGATGGAGCCAAGTTGATGGAAATAAAGAGTTACTAATACACGTTGACATTAAGGATCCAAATGCACATATTATATACATATTAAGTCATTTATTTATATTTATACACTTCATATACAAAAATTTAAAATTTTCTTGGATGTGCTCGTTTCTGGACAGTGAACATGATAAACAAATCTTTGCTTAAATTAAATACAACACAGTTATGATCATATAAAGTTAATTAATATAGTGCTTTCTGGTAGACAATATTTTTAGTTTTTTTTTGCGGTGCGTAAATAAATAAGGATGTTGGTTTTCCGACACGCGAACACGCAACGTATAATTGTCCATTTGCGAAACAGGGAAACTCTAAGTTTATTCCGCAAACTTGCAACGATTGGCCTTGCGATTTATTTATGGTCATCGCAAACACCAGACACACGGGAAATTACAACCTCTTAAAATCAAATGGCAAATCCGTTGGAATCATAAGTATTCGTGGGATTAAGACATCCTCTCCTTTGTATTTTCCTTTAATTATTTTAGCTTCGATGATGTTATTCATGAGTTTCTTCACAACCAATCTCGTTCCATTGCAAAGTCGAGGTTGATTAATATTACGCAGCATGATGACAACTGACCCTACTTTTAATTTCAAATTATATGGTGGTAGTCCAGGCAAGTCCAATGAATTTAAAAATTCTGTAGGATAGTTGACTACGTCATCCTGGTTTGTGGCCGTGTCAACTGATTTGTACGTAAACAACTCTCCTGGAAGGAAATTCTGAATGGTAGCATTGAGATCATCGACATCTTTGTTTTTTGCTGCCAATATTGCTCGTTCACTTAGCCAATCGTGGTTATTATATTGTTGTTTAATGTCCGGAAAAACACGCTGAATAAGCTCCTTTTTCGATTCCTGCTGTCAGGCCCAAACAAGACAATACTTTATTTGCCATCAACAAATACATATCTTCTATTATGATCAATGTGTCATTGTAAATCTCTGCCGTAATTTCCTATGTAGGATTCAAAGTTTCACAACGCACGCGATGCAACACATCCTCAGACATGTCATCCCTATATTTCATCCACAAATCATTCGGATTTGAGGGGAAACATGTCGATATTATAATCGCAAACAGTGTGCGAATTTGATGCGGCGATGAAGATATCACGGAATCCTTAAACGTATCATCCCAATGCGAATTGTTTTCAAGCAACCGTAATAATTGACACGCCTCACGGTAAGTCGCACACAGATGTCCATCAACTGTTCGCAATTGTTGCAAAGATGTCGGACCAGGAACATTCACCAATAAAAATCTAAGATAATAACATTCATCGTTATTAGGATGTACTGTATATATACGGCCTATAGCATCTGTGGCAAATACATTTTCATATCCTTCAAGTGGTGTTCCTTGTTTACGACGCTGAAAAGACTTTCTTGATGCGTTCCATGTGTAGTAGCGCGGCATATCAGCATACAGCAAAGTGCGAGAGAATTGATCAGTTGCACAAATTGAGAAGAAACCTGTC
Organism: Bactrocera neohumeralis; assembly: GCF_024586455.1. Lineage (NCBI taxonomy): Eukaryota > Metazoa > Arthropoda > Insecta > Diptera > Tephritidae > Bactrocera > Bactrocera neohumeralis. Next base: position 51,694,290 of record NC_065921.1, read on the forward strand.
AATGTGGTCACAGGTGGACGTGCCGCTCTATCCACAGCGTTGTTTGGGCTGAAATTTTCTAAATGAACTGCCAAATGCTAATCAACGTGGCAAACCACGCTTTTGCCACTCAACAGAGTACATCCAACAACGTACTTGGCCATACACACGATGCTTTGTAATGAAATTCATTAAAGATTTTAATTTTTGCTTGTAAACTCTGGCTGTGATGTCATGCCTATCAAGTGGTGTTTGGTTGTGTAGCAGTTCCTTTTTTATTTCAATCCATTGTGGGTTACAGGTGAATGTAATAAATTGGTCTGGACGGCCATACTTTCGAACATAAGACATCGCATCTTGAGCGTACTCGTGCATGTGGCGCGGGCTTCCGATGTAAGTGGCCGGTAAAATTGTCATTCTTCCTACATTATTTACATTGCCGTCAGCATTGATTGCATCGCGAAGATGAATGTACTCTTCAGATCGAAGCTGCTGTTGGTTAAGACGGATGTATGTCAATCTTTCAGTCTCAATTTTGACGTACATGTCCACTGCATACTGATGAAAGAGCCGTTGACACATCAAAATGTGATTTACTTCACCTTCACGGATCATGAGTCTGTATGCATAATAATTCATGGCACTGACTTTTTTGTGTGTATCAGCACCTGGAAGTACATATGATAAAAAAAATACATATATATATATTGAACATATAAAATATTTTATTTATATTTTTACATCATAAGCTCTATGCGTTTCATATACACGTTTCAATTCATTGTTCCGGCGATGAAGTACAATATCTCTTGATTGCAAATTCTCTCCAACAACGACAATAGCCACATCATCTATTGTCGGTGAATTAAACCTCCTTGCATGCTCTCCAGCAGGTGTTTTGTCGGCTCTTATTACAATATTATGGCTGTCTGATGGCATCCGATCCAGTGCCATTTTGAACATCTTCACTAATTCATTATTCTCGTGAAAAAATGTTTGCAGTTGTTGGACAATGATTCGCTTGACGGTTGGATTATGACCACAACGTGTATCAACTTCCACATCTTGATTGCCCATAAAATAAATTTGCAAAAATTTATGATCTGCATCTGGCACTGGCAGCATTGCCCCCAGTAGGTGATGAATTTGTCTTTGTATCTGTAATTGTTTAAGAACTGGTTAAATTAATTGTGACACAAATACAAATAAGAATTTCACTAAAACAATAATGGTATACTACCTTGAATATAGGCATGAACCCCGTCTTGTACTATATGCGTTGCACCAAACGATGTCTTTGGAAGCAATTATTATATTTTTGGATGTTAGCCAAGAAGTGTTTAGACTCACTTTCCATCCCATTAACTAATGAGTGTAACGGTTCAGGTGGTGGAACCAATTGAGGCAATTGTACATTGCCACCAACACAACATAATCCTGCAGGTTCACTATTGTACTTTAATGCTTTACAATGTTGACAAATGATTGACATTTCTCCAATCGTCACAGATTTGTCGGCACTATAATCAAATTCCAGATCGTAGGAAAATGCTCCTCGTTCGAGGTTTACAGAAGCATTGCGTCTGCGGAATCAATTAAATTCGTTATCCCGTGCTCGCTGCTGTTGTGATCGATGTGCACGAACTCGTTCCATTCTCCCCCTATCCACTTGATAGTTATTTACTCTTGAACGTAATTCTCCCATACTTGTACGACTGTTATCATTATCAGCATCTCGCTGGTCATTAGTGCGGTTGGAGCGTAAAGTAGCTCGTTGCACATTTACACGACTTCGACGACCTATGTCAGGTCGTTTTCTTTTCCTCGGCATTGTAAGCAGCGAGAAGAAAATCACTTTTAGCAGTATTTCAATATTTCTCCAATTAAATGTTTCTTTTTTTTTAACATGAGATGACAAAACCAAGGATGTTAAAGTAGGAGCGCAGCAAAAAGTCTCTAAATTTATGGACAAAACAATGTAACGTTCGGATACACTTATTACTTTCCTATTTCTCCAATTAAATGTTTCTTTTTTGTAACATGAGATGACAAAACCAAGGATGTTAAAGTAGGAGCGCAGCAAAAAGTCTCTAAATGTATGTACAAAACAATGTAACGTTCGGATACACGTGCTTTTTACATGAGATGACAAAACAATGGAACGTTTGGATACACTTATTACTTTCTTATTTCTCCAATTAAATGTTTCTTTTTTTTAACATGAGATGACAAAATCAAGGATGTTAAAGTAGGAGCGCAGCAAAAAGTCTCTAAATTTATGGACAAAACAATGGAACGTTCGGATACACTTATTACAGGGCATCTCGACAGGATAGAATTTATAGAATACTAACTGTTATTGCCATTGCCAAATCTGTATGTGGGCATTTGCTATCATGATATAATCATTTGCGCAAAAGCGTAGGGTAGGTAGGTTCGAGAAGATGTAGCGTATGCTTTGAGCTCTTGAAAAGTTTATTTTATCATTTGTGAAATGCCGTCGGGTAGGTAGCTGATGTAGCGCACGTTTTGAGCTCTTGAACTCCTTAAATCTTTTGTGTGGAACATAAAAAAAGGATAAATATCCTTTTGTTTACAAATGTATTTTTGGAAAAAATAAGATAATAACAAAGGATAAAGATCCTTTTTTTACAAATGTATTTCTGGGAAAAATAAGAATTTATTTTTTTGGACTACTATATAATAATTGTGGCATAACTTTTATATACCAAATAAAATAATGAATTTAAAATGAGAAATGATATTTTGATTTATGCTTGTATAAGTTTATTAAATTTAAGACTTCCCAGCCCAATTTGCATAATATTTCTATAAATTAACAATATTATACTAAATATTAAATGTTATTTTGAAAATGTACTTTATTTTTATAATATAACACAACCGTCTTAACTCGCTCTTCTAACTTTCATATTACCGAAATTAAAATGCCGTCGGCATATGTGGAAATGGAATATGTTGCCTCTTCGAAACTTTCATATAAATGAAAACTGTGCTCTTAAACTGCTGAAGAGACAGCTTCTAGTTTACCATATATGGCAAACCATGTAGTATTCTATATCTAGTAAGCAATGAACAATGTGGAGTCTGCACAGGCAGAGATGCCCCGTTATTATAATAAAAGTATTTTTGAGAGTTGGTAACACTGTAAGGTTGGCACCATCAAACATGTCAACACATTAATTATATTTATGTATTTTGAAACTTGAAATTGAAATTTAAATACAAGATGTTATGAGCAAAGTTGATATTATGTTGTCGATTCAAAAGTCTTGTTTTAATGCGTTCTTCAATTCGAGTGGAACTGAGAGTACAAATACCGTCAAATGTTTGACAGCAAGTAAGTGGTCAACTTTTATATGGGAAAATGGAATTGTCGTTTTACTCTATATTACTCCTAATATTTCCTTATTTGCTCACCGTTTAGACCTACCCTGGACTACGACAAACATTTTAAAACCAAAGTCAGCTCAATCGGCCCAGCCGTTCTCGAGTTTTAATCAGACTAACGAACAACAATTCATTTTTATTTATATAGATTATTGACAACGTAATTTTAATTATAGTTTGTATCTTTTTGCCCACTAACGCTTCACTTATTCGTTTGTACACATTTTTTGCATTATATAGTGAAAAAAGAGGCTTACATCAATATTCAACTTATTGTTCAATTCTATTTATTTAGCAACAATTAAAAGGTTGCAATCTGTCGAAAAATCAGTGATACCTTATCAACATCTTTTATAAATGAACTAAAAGAAATAAAGAAAATAGAATATACCTAAAAAAAGAGTTTTGCAGTTGCGAGGTCTGACTGATTACGCTGGTACTGACACATAATTTTCCTTAGGTGTTTCTAATGTAGTTTGATACTCTAAAGTGAAATCTAAAAACAGAATTTTCCTATCACCCACAGATATTCTGTTACCTGCGGCTTTAGATTTTATAATACTACTGTGAACAAATTGAATGCTGAATTTTGTCCATTTCATCTTCTTCAAAGTAATTTTCCCGTCATCATAGCACTGGGAAAAATCGTCCGTTGTGATGGCCATTAGAGCCTTCTTCGATTCAGCTTTTATATCCTCAATTGAGTCAAAACGTTGTCCTCGGAGTGGTCATGTGAATTTGCTGAGTAGCCAGAAGTTACACGAATGTAAAGCAGGCGAATACGGTGATTGCGGCACGATATTAGTTGAAAATATGGCGAAATGATCACGAATAACCAATGCAGTATGAGATGGTGCATTATCGCACTTCTTTGTTCAATAAAATCAAACATGGTGAAAATCGAAGAATTCTGAAACTGTTTTTTTCGGGAAAGATACGAAATTGCTATCATGCAATTCGAACAATTACGAACGTAAGTTCGAAATTCGTAGAGTGGCATTCACCGAGTTCACTCGGAACGGAAAATTTTGAATTTTATCGGAATTTTTGTACGACAAGTTTTTGCTAGCGGAGAAATAAATTAAAAAAAAAAAGAAAAATGTAAGTTTTTATTGAATTCAAACTATAACTAAATAATCCTTAATGCGATTTCCGCAGGTCCTAAGTAATTACCACCAAGCAGCAATATGCACTAATAGTTAAGCTGTTACAGCAAAAACCTGAAATGGCGCAGGGTTTTACCAAGTGCCCTAAAGAATAAGTGGCAGCTTTTTGGAACAATATGGCGCAAGAACTCAACAGTGTTGGTCTGCCAATCAGGGATATTTACAGCTGGAAGAAGGTAATATAATAAAATTATAGTTTTTATTGTTGTAACAGGATAATTTAAAGCTTGTTTGACTTATTTTATATTAGATATGGCTTGACTGGAAGGCCTACATAAAAAGAAAATTGGTGGAAAATAAAAAGGAGCAGTCAGCTACTGGTGGCGGCAGAAATAAGCAGCACCATTTCAGCGAATTGGAGGAAGCGGTAATAACACTAACCGCATTAGAGACGAGTACAAGTGGAATTAAAAATACAGTGAGCATGGGCTTACCAAAGTCAGCCGACGTTGGCAATGAGACAGAGGCCGACATATCAATGGACTGCTAGGTCACCGGATACATGTACAGCCGATTTAATAAAAGAACAACTTACAATTCGAAAAGAATTTCAGGAAAAGGTTATCGATAAGTTGGACGATCTTTCATTAGGTATGCGACGACTAGGCAGAGCATTGGAAATGCAAAACGATTTAAAAAAAGCGGAAGTGGTAGAATTTAGAAGGCACAACATAGCTATGGATAATTTGATAGCTACTAAGAATTCCAAAAAACATTAAATGTTAGAAGTAGAGGAAAAAAAATTGCAAGCCATTACAAAAAATAATTATAATAATTAAATAAATACTTAATTAAAACTATAAATATTTTGTGTTAATATTTATTTAGGATATTATATTCGTGTAAGTGTTGCACATATAGCTTCTCTGATTTTTGAAGCTGCATCATTATAAGTTGATGAAAAAATTTCATTACTTTCTGTAAAAATATTTAGTTCCGAATTATTTTCTAAAATTTCGTCATTCACGCGATAGTGAATGCAAACGTTGTGTAACGCTGCCGCAACATTAACGATTTGAGATGCCTTCCATTGCTCGTAGTGAAGCTCACGAGCACCCAAAAAACATCTAAATCGATTTTTAAAAACACCTATTGTTCTTTCAACGATATTTGTCGCTCTTGCATGTATTTTATTATATTTCTCTTCTGGGCTTTCCGAGGGAGGGGTACGGAATGGTGTCATTAACCATGGTTCTAGGGCATATCTAGCATCTCTTGTACAAATATAAAACGATTTTGATGTTTGAAAATTTGTAAGGCGTTTTGGGAATTTTTGTAACATATATGTTTGTATGTATAGTACCCAAAAGCCAAGTGTTTCGTTCACCATCAAGGTACTTTTTCTCATGAAAATAACGAGCATTGCTGACATTCCATATGTGGGAGTCGTGATTGCTGCCAGGAAACTGAGCATTCACATAACGTATTTTCATATTATTGTCACATACATATCTGCAAAGCATTGATTAAGATGTTTGAAATGTGAATTTGTCACAAAACTTACAATCATGGCATTGATACTAAAGTATCCTTTGCGGTTATAATAGAGAACCTTACCTTTAGCAACGATTTTAATAATGTGTCCCGTGTACACACAAAATCGCGCCTGGAAATCCGCATTTCTGTAAAAAATCCTTTTTCGTTTCACTTTTTTCAAAGTTACTTAACTCGAGGTTTATCCACTGAGGGCACAAATGGGACTGAAGCAATCCCAATACTTTTTTAAGATGCAACAAAATGTTGACTGAGCCATTGGAATATCGAAGTCTTTAACCACTCCATGCTGATAGCCTCCTTCAGCTAAAAACCGTAAAACCGAAGACCATACCTAGACCTAGAACATCGAGGACATACTTACGTAAAGGCCGGCTTATTTAAGCGATAGTTTTTTAATAAACCTGTTTTATGAATTTTTGTGGATTCTTGAGCTGTACATTGTTTCGTCCACATCGAAAGGGTTGCTCTTGTCCGTCAGTGATTTTCGGTGAATTTTTAGATCACGCCGACTTCACTCACGTTCTTCCTCAAGCAACATAAATAAAAACGTTAACGAATCCAGTTCGAATTCAGTTTTATTAATCAAAATTTACAACCCTATTCTCATGCCCTCACAAAAGTCACCAACCTCACTACAGTGATGTTTCTCACTATAGTGAGGGTTACCTTATTCTGGCGAAAATTCAAAAGCTCAAATGCTCACTATTAACACAAATATCTGTTACGTGTGAAATCAGCCATCATAATATCGGGTGATTTTTTAAGAGCTTGATAACTTTTTTAAAAAAAAAAACGCATAAAATTTGCAAAATCTCATCTGTTCTTTATTTGAAACGTTAGATTGGTTCATGACATTTACTTTTTGAAGATAATTTCATTTAAATGTTGACCGCGGCTGCGTCTTAGGTGGTCCATTCGGAAAGTCCAATTTTGGGCAACTTTTTCGAGCATTTCGGCCGGAATAGCCCGAATTTCTTCGGAAATGTTGTCTTCCAAAGCTGGAATAGTTGCTGGCTTATTTCTGTAGACTTTAGACTTGACGTAGCCCCACAAAAAATAGTCTAAAGGCGTTAAATCGCATGATCTTGGTGGCCAACTGCCCATGCATCCCGAAAAATGCACTGTTTGGTGTGGTTTGTACGCTGGTGGAATCATTGGACCGTATTTTTTCAAAGATGCTGTTGGACGCAACGTTACGGTGAATGGCGATCGCTATCGTTCGATGCTAACAAACTTTTTGTTGCCAAAAATGGAAGAACTGAACTTGGTTGACATGTGGTTTCAACAAGATGGCGCTACATGCCACACAGCTCGCGATTCTATGGCCATTTTGAGGGAAAACTTCGGAGAACAATTCATCTCAAGAAATGGACCCGTAAGTTGGCCACCAAGATCATGCGATTTAACGCCTTTAGACTATTTTTTGTGGGGCTACGTCAAGTCTAAAGTCTACAGAAATAAGCCAGCAACTATTCCAGCTTTGGAAGACAACATTTCCGAAGAAATTCGGGCTATTCCGGACGAAATGCTCGAAAAAGTTGCCCAAAATTGGACTTTCCGAATGGACCACCTAAGACGCAGCCGCGGTCAACATTTAAATGAAATTATCTTCAAAAAGTAAATGTCATGAACCAATCTAACGTTTCAAATAAAGAAGCGATGAGATTTTGCAAATTTTATGCGTTTTTTTTTTTAAAAAAGTTATCAAGCTCTTAAAAAATCACCCGATACAAAACATCTGTGTTTGTTTTGTTTTACATCAATATTTGACATTTTTTAAAAAATATTTGAGTGTTATGGATGTTATGTTATAGTATGGAGGAACTGTTCTTTGTGCATGCGGCAATTGTTGAGGAGGGGGAATCGGGGAGTAGGAGGAAAATTTTGAAGGGTTTACGAGACAAAAGCGATCCTTTTACTATGCAAGACACAACAATTATAAATACATTTCGATTCCCAAAAACGCTATGTAAAGTACTTATAGGTGAATTGGTGCCGCATGATGTGCAGAAGTCGAGTATATCTTTTGATCTGCGTTTCCTGGTGTGTTTGTATTTTTATTTATTTATTTATTTGGCTCTTACCAAAAATTCGTTGGTAATAGTTATACGCTCTCTATGAGCCAGTCCTCTGTGTCTAGAGCTCTGCACTTTATTTCGAAATTAATTATGGATGTTAAGGGCAGTGAAATTTATTTCTCTTCAAGCGCGCAGGATGTTTCATATACAAAGAAGGGGTAAGATAAATAAATAAAAATAAATATAAATAAATAAATACATTTTCTCTTAAAGATTTTGCACGAAATTTGGGATCAAGGGCACAATCGGCGCAATCGATTGTACCCATATTGGGATTGTTTCATCCTCAAGCACAGACGCATACATATCTTTATTATCCATTTGTGTTTTTGTTTGTTTAATTTTAATTAAAACAGCTGTTTGACAGCAAAAACTTTTTACCTCACGTGGTGACTTTTTTAAGCTTTTTTCTTATGAGGTTTGAGCAAGAATAGCCTCACAAAATATGCCTCACAAGAAATCTCTCAAATTTTTCCTCTCAACTCAGTTGAGAGGTTTTTTCAGAATAGGGCTGTTAAGTTTTTTCATCTACACAGCTGATTTCGAAATGTCAAAATTCAAAATTAAGTCTGGCAACAAAAGTTTCGAATTCACATGGATTCAATGATAGCAAATTATGCGTATTCGTAGCGGGCATTCGTATTCGTAGCTTTGCTACGATGGATTGCGTGATAGGGCTGATTATATTGCATCACCTCATAGACCGGTTTAGACCGGGTCTGCCTGCTTGTTTGAAGTAAACAGCGTATTTTACGATCATTTTATTTTACAAAATTTATCAGTACACTAACGGTGTCCGAATCGGTTACGTGTTCTATGTTTGGATAGCAAAACGTTTTTGATTTGACATTTTTTTATGTTTTGGAAATTACTGTGTTTAAGATTTTTAGGTAAAATGTCTAGGTAGTGCGTAAATAGTGCCAACAGTTTTTTTTATGTGTGGGGAGAACTAACTTTTAAACCGCAAAAACGCTTGTGCTAAAAGCGAACTGTGTTTTAGTATTAAAGTTGAGGACCAAGACAAAGCATGGGCCTCTCATATCTGTTGTAAAATTTCTGCAAATCGTAAAATGCCCTTTGCATTGCCAATGGTTTGGAGAGAACCTAAAGACCATGTTACAGACTGCTATTTCTGCCTCACGAATATTAAAGGTATTGGACCGAAGTCTAAACATAAGTATACTATCAGCTTTAATACCTGTCAAATACAGTGAACAACTTCCTATTCCAAAAGCACTAGGATCTTGGAGTTTCTATGAAAAACTAGAATCGACTAGATCTTTAAGTGATGTTACAGAAACCACAAAGGTAATGACAACCGATCCTTTATTTGATTTACCAGGATGTTCAACAGTGCCGCATCTAATTTCACAGGGTGAACTTAATGACTTAGTTCGAGATCTAAGCCTTTCAAAATCGAAATCCGAACTTTAGCATCCAGACTAAAAGGTTGAAACCTTCAAAGTGATGTAAATATTACTTTTTACAGATAAAGGCAGAATACCTCACAAATTGCTTTCTTCAAGAAGGAGATCTGGTATACTGTTCAGAAGTTAACCTTTTGTTTAACGCACTAGGACAGAAACATGATCCACGTGATTCATTGATTCCTCTTGTCTGTGCTCTTAGCTCGTGCGGTTCATATGAAGGAATCATATGAGATTATGAGAGTTCTTTTAGAGCACATCCGTTATCATGAGTATGGTTGGGCAATATATGGAGACCTAAAAGTAAAAGCCCTTTTTCTTGGAATGCAACTAGGATATACGAAATATTGTTGATTCCTTTGCGAATGGGACTGTACAGAAGCAGTGGCTAGTACGTCAGGTACTCACTCCGGGACAAAAAGACGTTACCAGTGAACCTCTAGTGGATCCCAAAAAGGTATTACTACTACTTTTGCATATTAAATTGGGTTTAATGAAGAATTTTGTTAAGGCAATGGACAGAAATGGAAGAGGGTGCTTGTATCTGAAAAAAATTTTTCAAGTGAAGCAAAAATCAAGGAGGGCATATTTGTGGGTCCGCAAATAAGAGAACTAATGAAAGATAAAAAATTTGAGGAAATGCTCAATGGAACTAAAAGCCTTTAAAAACGTTGTTAAACATTTTCTTGGAAATGTGAAAGTTGACAATTACAAAGATCTTGTGCCTGAACTACTTACTGCCTATAAAACATGGGTTGCAACATGTCCCTTAAAATTCACTTTCTTGATGGAAGGATTTTTTCCCCTAAAATCTAGGGGCCGTAAGTGACGAACAGGGGAAACGGTTCCACATTTCTGTTTTGGAGAAACGGTACCAAGGCAAGTGGGGTGCCAATTTGCTTGCCGATTACTGCTGGACATTGTTAAGGGATACTCCCAAAACAAAATATCTCCGAAAAACATCGATAGTAACATTTTAAGGTACTCTTTGGTTAATAAAATAATATATATAGCGCTGTTTTCTTAAACAAAAATCCTCATAGCAAAAAAACTATAAGTGATGTAGCTCTTTTCTGCATTCGGGGCAATTTGTACATAATAAACACTTTGTTCTGTTCATGTCACAAAAAACAAGTGGTTTGTTTTTTACCAGTGTTATTTGACAGTTTGTAACACTTTTGTTATTGTTAAATAAATAAAAAAGAACAATAAGTTATATATTGAATTAAAACTATTTTTGTACTAGTATATAATAACAAGCTGTTGTTAACTCGCCTATAATCGCGTAAGCGGTGTCTACGCCAATTAAGAAGAAGAAGATATAATTTAAAATAAATGTGTACATGTGTCGATCTGTATGAAATCCAGGGATAAAGGGATGTCCAACTTATTCCAGAGTGAGAGCGTCTCAAAATTAACATTAAATTAAAATTAAAAATAATAGTTTTTGGGTATTTAAATTAAAATACCCAACATTTATTACAATTGAAAATTGCTAAAAATTGTGGTCATATGGAGAAATTATTTAAATACATATGTTTATGCTATATTAAAATAACTGACTTTTGAACATTCAATACTTAATAACGGCATAAAGCTTGTTAGCTCTCAATTAGTAAAAGTTTTTAATAATTTCCATTGAAAATTAATACTATGATGCATCACATGACAAAACATCAAATACATTTGTGGTCTAGAGTGAGGCAACAAACCCCTCCGTTTACATATTTTTTTGCGTAGATTTCGATCCGACCATCCCACGTTTTCAATTGTTAAACGTAAAAATCTCCTGAACTTTGACAGCTGAACGAGTTCATGAGGTTTTGACGCTTAGTAATATATGGAGGATAGAGTCAGGCGAGCTAAAGTGAGAAGGGTTACCAATGAAAATTAACTATCAGCCTCGAATGAGAGACCCCCCTTTTGATGATGACCATGGCAAACGAAATAAGGACTACGAATTAGGGGCATGCACCTGGAATGTCCGGTCCTTTAATTGGAAGGTGCCGCTACCCAGCTGGTTGATGTCTTCGTGAAAATAAAGGCTGACATCACCGCCGTCCAAGAAATGCGATGGACGGGACAAGGACAGAAACGAGTAGGTCCTTGTGGCATTTACTACAGTCGCCATATAAAGGAGCGCTAGTTTGGTGTGGGATTCGTGGTGGGAGAGAGACTCCGTCGCCGAGTACTATCATTCACTGCGGTGAATTAACGTCTAGCCACAATCCCCATCAAAGCGAGGTTCTTCAACATATCGCTGATTTGCGCCCACGCCCCGACGGAAGAGGAGGACGATGTGACCAAAGATGCCTTGAGCTACCTCACCTTATATAATAAGGAGATCAGGTCTGCAAAGCAGGCAAGCTTCAGAAGATTCTGCGAAAATTTCTCCTCCACACCAGAAGCGGCTCGGCTGCATAAAGCTCTGGCTAGAGGTACGACCGACGTAGCAATAGCAATACAAAGAGGTGACGGGACTTTTACGACCAGCGCAGAAGACAGAGCTACGGAGCTTCTGCGGGCGCACTTCCCGGAGACTATTCGGGAAGACCAGTGTCTACCCGTGATCGAACACAGGCCATCCCGCGAGGATTGGAGGATAGCCAAGCAGTTGTATACGGCGGACTCGATCAGGTGGGCAATGGCCTCGTTTGAGAGATTCAAGTCTCCGGGACTATTGGGCATCTCTCCAGCGCAGTTACAGCAGGGGGAGCAGTTTTTAGTGCCATACCTGGTTCGGCTGCTGCGAGAGAGCCTCGCAATGGCGTATATCCCTAAAGTATGGAGGACAGCGAAGGTGATCTTCATGCCCAAAGTAGGACGGAAAGATTACTCATTGGCGAAATCGTTTAGGCCAATCAGTCTGACTTCTTTCCTGCTAAAAACCATGGAGAAGATCGTGGACCATGACATAAGACCGAAAGCGCTGAAGAGGGCACCCTTGCATGCGGCTCAGCATGCGTACAGAGCGGGCAGATCTACCAGTACTGCTCTGTACCAGCTAACCTCTGGGATAGAGAGTTCTCTGGAGAACGGGGAGGTGATGCTTTGCGCTTTCTTGGACATCGAAGGTGCCTTTGACAACACGTCCCACAGGAGTGTGGCCAGAGCACTGGAGAAAAGAAATGTGGCAGCACCGGTGCGTAGATGGATAGAAGCCGTACTGCGCACCAGAATTGCTGAGACCACAGTGGGAGATAAAAGTATTCATCTCGGCACAACAAGAGGCTGTCCACAGGGGGGTGTCCACCCCTGCTGTGGAGTCTTGTCGTAGACGACCTGTTAGCAATGCTAACGGACAATGGGATCCGCTGCCAAGGGTATGCGGACGATATTGTTATTATAGCCAAAGGCAAATATGAGGACACTCTCTGCGACCTGATACAAAGGGGTCTAAACCTGGCAAAGGGATGGTGCAGGGGCGTTGAATTGAACATCAACCCCTCCAAGATGACTACTGTCCCGTCCACGAGACGCAGGTCCCTACCCGGTCTCAGGAACCTCACATTAGGAGGCAGAGTGATAAAGATGACCAATAAGGTCAAATACCTTGGTCTCACGCTAGACTCCACTTTGCGGTGGAAGTAGCACATGGACCTGACCTTGGTCAAAGCAACAAAGGCATTAAGGTCACCCTCGGAAGCAAGGATGAGTGGAACAACTCCACCCTTGAACTGCTGCTGAGGAACAGCACTTTGAGGTGGTACACCGACGGCTCAAAAATGTCGGAGGGAATTGGTGCAGGGATCGCGGGTCCACGCACCAAGCTCTCCATACCTATGGGGGAGTTTCCGAGCATTTTCCAGGCGGAAGTCTTTGCCATAAGTCGGTGTATAGAGATAAACCTCCATCGCAACTATCGCAATGAGCGGATAGCCATACTTAGCGATAGTCAAGCAGCACTAAAAGCGATCTCCTCCTACAAGATCAGGTCGCTGCTAGTGCAGGAGTACAGAGAAAGGCTGAACAGACTTGCGGAAAGAAACCAGATGCACCTAATTTGGGTGCTAGGTCACAAAGGAATAGCCGGTAACGAACTGGCAGACGAGCTCGCTCGCTCCGCAGCCTCCACCAAAATGGTAGGTCCTGAAAGAAGTATTGGCAACGAGCATGCGGCATGCCAGGTTGCTAATGGGAGGGTACAACATGAGCAGGTTCAAAGTTGTAATCAACCTAACCAGGAATAAGCTTAGGCTCTTGGTCGCATTTTATAATGGCCACTGTAAGTTAAATAGGCATTTATATAACATGGGCCTATCTTCTTGCACTAACTGCCGGTTCTGCGACATGGAGCCTGAAACACCGGAACACCTGCTGATCGACTGCACAGACGCAGGATTAAGACCCTCGGATCCATGTTTCCGGACAGGGATTGTATCGACTCATTAGCACCCAGTGGAATATTGGAATTCATCGATGTGCTGGGGCTAAGTGAGTCCATGTGATTTAGGAGAGGGCACAATAGACCAAAGGTCAAAGTGCATTCCTCATAAATAAATCTAATCTAATCTAAAGATGCCTTCTATGACCGCTTGGAACGCACTTATGAGAGCTGCCCCCGCCACGATGTCAAAATCGTGCTTGGCGACTTTAACGCCAGGGTCAGCAAAGAAGGTATCTTTGGCACTACGGTCGGTAAATTCAGCCTCCACGACGAAACATCCCCAAATAGGTTGAGGCTGATCGACTTCATCGGGGCCCGAAATATGGATATCTGTAGTACTAGATTTCAGCACAAGAAAATACATCAAGCTACCTGGCTGTCTCCGAATCGAAAAGCCACCAACCAGATCAATCATTTTGTGATAGACGGAAGACACGTCTCCAGTGTTCCAGACGTGCGTACGCTCCGAGGTCCTAACATCGACTCGGACCATTATCTTGTTGCAGCCAAGATTCGCACCCGCCTCTGTGCAGCAAAAAATGCACGTCAACACACACAAGGAAGGTTTGACGTCGAGAAGCTGCAATCGCAACAGACAGCCGAACGATTTGCTACTCGGCTTGCACTCCTGCTCTCTGAGAGCACTCGTCAACAACTCGGCATAAGGGAACTGTGGGACGGCATTTTAAGCTCCTTACGTACAGCTGCAACCGAAACCATTAGTTTTCGGAAAATGCAAAAGAATAGCTGGTACGACGAGGAGTGCCGTGTTGCAGCGGAGAGAAAACAGGCTGCCTACCTCGCAAAGTTACGATCGACCACAACGCGTGCGGAATGGCATAGATACCGAGAGTTGAAGAGGGACGCGAGACGCATTTGCAGACAGAAAAAGAAAGAGGCCAAAATGCGTGAGTATGAAGAACTTGATAAGCTGGTCGACAGGGATAAAGCTCAAAAATTCTACGAAAATATGAGGCGGCTAACTGAAGGTTTTAAGATCGGAACATACTCTTGTAGAGCCCCCAAAGGTGATCTAGTGACCGATGCCCAGAGCATACTTAAATTTTCATTAAACGTGAATCGCTACGCGCTTGAAGGAGAAAATTTACTTTAACAACTGTTTCGAGGATTGGAAGAAACCTTGGCAAAAGTGTATTGGGGCCATGGGGGATTACTTTGAGAGGGATGACCTAGATTTTAAAGAATAAATTAAGAATTTTAAAATTATGAACAAAGTCTTACTATTTTTTGCTCATCGATTACTTTTAGGTGGTACAAACAACCATTAGGTGAACAAAACTATTATACTCTGTAGCAAGAGTACTTAAATTTTGGGTAATAATCCAGCATGCTTTATTTGAAGAAACCGAATGAGATACAAGTATATAGTATGTGAGAAGGCCTAGACTGATATCATTAACTTCTGGCATAATGCAAGAATATTCGATAAGCTGTTTCCACGCAATTTTATATATTCGGCATACTACAATTACGTAAAACAACATATGTAACACAAGGAAGTAGGAAATTCGAAGACTGATTTCACAACTTTTCAGCATTAAGCATTAGCATAATATTATATGTATATTATTATTTATTTCATTTTGACCATTTTTAGCATTACAACGTACCATTATCAGTTCGAAATTCAATATATTAGGTATTTCCGAATTCCAATACAGGACCTCACAGATTGATGAATACTTTCCGTTAAAACCCTAATCACTTGAATCTTAAAACGGTATTGTCCAATTTTGACAATTTTTGGACGAGAGAAAGGATACCTTCAAGGCAATATTTGTGCTCAGCCTTATTTTGTTAACGTTATTGAGTTTTTTTTTATTCTGAAAACTTGAATTTAAATTTTTATATTTGAAAAGTAAGCGTTTGTATTGTAGTTATATTTTTCTCATTTTCAAAGTGTACAGGGTGGCGCACGAATCGTGATACAAAAACAAACGGTAATAACTTGTTTTCTGTGTGAGAAATCGACTTACAGCCCTATTCTGAAAAAACCTCTCAACTGAGTTGAGAGGAAAAATTTGAGAGATTTCTTGTGAGGCATATTTTGTGGGCTATTCTCGCTCAAACCTCATAAGAAAAAAGCTTAAAAAAGTCACCACGTGAGGTAAAAAGCTTTTTGCTGTCAAACAGCTGTTTTAATAAAAATAAACAAACAAAAACACAAATGGATAATAAAGATATGTATGCGTCTGTGCTTGAGGGTGAAACAATCCCAATATGGGTACAATCGATTGCGCCGATTGTGCCCTTGATCCCAAATTTCGTGCAAAATCTTTAAGAGAAAATTTATTTATTTATTTATATTTATTTTTATTTATTTATCTTACCCCTTCTTTGTATCTGAAACATCCTGAGCGCTTGAAGGGAAATAAATTTCACTGCCCTTAACATCCATAATTAATTTCGAAATAAAGTGCAGAGCTCTAGACACAGAGGACTGGCTCATAGAGAGCATATAACTATTACCAACGAATTTTGGGTAAGAGCCATGCCCGTAAAAATACAAACACGCCAGGAAACGCAGATCAAAAGATATACTCGATCTCTGCACATCATGCGGCACCAATTCACCTATAAGTACTTTACATAGCGATTTTGGGAATCGAAAGGTTTTTATAATTGTTGTGTCTTGCATAGTAAAAGGATCGCTTTTGTCTCGTAAACCCTTCAAAATTTTCCTCCTACCCCCCGATTCCCCCTCCTCAACAATTGCCGCATACACAAAGAACATTTCCTCCATGCTAGTTATAACACTCAAATATTTTTTAAAAAATGTCAAATATTGATGTAAAACAAAACAAACACAGATGTTTTGTATTATGATGGCTGCTTTCACACGTCACAGATATTTGTGATAATAGTGAGCATTTGAGCTTTTGAATTTTTGCCAGAATAAGGTAACCCTCACTATAGTGAGAAACATCACTGTAGTGAGGTTGGTGACTTTTGTGAGGGCATGAGAATAGGGCTGTTAATTGTTTTTTATTTGGCAGAATATTATTTAAGTGCTTCAAAATGAATACATGGGATACCGAAAAAAGGGTTGGAATAGTGCAGCGGTTACATGTTTTGCATTTCGTCAATTCCGTCCAAAAGAATTTAGACGAGATTTTGGTGGCACTCCCCCAAGTAGATGGACCATTATGATTATTAGTAAACATGTTTACCGAATCTGGAAGTATCACAAGGAGACTGTAAGAAACAATGGCAGGTGTTACATCGTCAATTCATTCAAATCCAAGAGTTTCGACTCGCAATTTATCGGCGCAACTTGGAGTTAGCAGATGGTCAATACAACGAATAATTCATGACGACTTTAATCTGTTTTCGTATAAAGTTTATATAAAAAGCCAATTAAGCCCTCTATATTTACGTATTTATGTCTAATGAGGCCCATTTTGATCTAAACGGAAATGTAAACAAGCATAACTGGAGTAAATCAAATCCAAAAATAATCCACGGGACGGAACTTCACCCAGAACGAGTCACTGCGTGGTGCGCAATGTTATCACGGTGTATTGTTGGGCCATACTTTTTTGAGGAAAACTGTGTGACAGAAACTGTCAATGAACACCGCTGAAGATGTTTCCCTTTCAATAGCGTTTGGTTCCAGCAATATGGAGCAACTGCACACATAACATACCGGTTATTACGGAGCTCCAACGCAAATTACAAAACAAATTAATATCAAGATCACCTGACCTGACTTCATAAGACTATTTTTAATGGTGTTATGTCAATTAAGAGGTGTGCAAAACAAAACCCAGAAGTTTGGACCATTGAGGCAGCCTTTTAAGTGGCTAATTCCGCTAATCCTGACTTCAACCCTTCAGGCCGCAATCAATAATTTTCTAAATACGTGTCACATCTGTGTTGCTGAGCAGGGTCCATAATTTTTATAAAATAAAATTAGCTAAACTATAAAAAATAAATAAATGTAATGAATTGATTAAAAAAAGTTATTATATTTTGCTTTTTTTTAGCACATTTCGTGCCTACAGAGTGGCGCAATGTTGTAATGCATCAAATTCGGTTGCATTTTTTTTGATGTAGTGGCTTGATTTTTGCATTTTATAGGTTTGTGATTAAAGGCTTTTTGTGAGCGTAGTTCGATTCTGGCCAACTACAATCCAACCTTCTTTTGATGTTAAACATGTGTTTCTGAAATAATTATTTTTTGATTGCTTGGAGAAAATTTTTAACATAAAATAGAAGGGAAGAATTTAGTATACCGTCCCAGGATTTCGGGGATAAAAAGGATATGGTCGGATAGAGGAGATTATCCTGATCAAGGATATATATAGTTATAGCCGCAGCAAGCTTATATTTTTCGAGATATTCGCTTTTAAAGTTAAAAATTTGCAACATTTTAATTACATATTTTCGATATATAAAATTCATTTTGCACTTATATTTTTCACTTTTATATCTACTAGCACTTCACTGATTCGTTTGTAAACGTTTATTTTCAATTATAAATTAGAAACACAGTTTTAATTCAATTTTTAACTTATTGTTCAAATTTATTTACTTAAAAATAACGAAAGAGCTACAAGCTGTCAAATAATCAGTGTTACCTTATCGACATCATTTGTAAAATAACTAAAAGAAATAAAGTAAACAGATTATACCCCAAATACGAGAATCAACAACCTATAAAAAAAAGACCCTGATCGGTCAAACACCGTGGTGTATCAGATTGTTTTCGCGTTGAACTCTTTTTTGCGTGGGGGGACTTCGGCCGCGCTTCAAAAAAAATAACCCTGGTCGGTCCAACACCGGGTGTATCAGTTTTTTTCGCGTTGAACTCCTTTTTGCGTGGGCGGCCTTCGGCCGCGCTTCAAAAAAATAACCCTGGTCGGTTCAACACCGGGGTGTATGAGATTTTTTCGCGTTGAACTCCTGTTTTCGTATGGTAACACTGATTATTTGACAGTTTGTAATTCATTTGTTATTCTTAAATAATCATAATTCAACAATAAGTTAAATGTATATTAAAAGTTATTTTTGCACTATATTTTATAAAATAAATGTGTACAAATGAATTAGTGATGTGTTAGTGTATATAAAATTGAAAAATATAAGTGCAAAATTAATTTTATGTATCGAAAATATGTAATTAAAATATTGCAAATTTTAAACTTTAAACGCGAATATCTCGAAAACTATAAGCTTCCTGCGGCTATAACCTATATATATAATATATTATTTATCTGGAGAATCTCCTCTATCCGACCATACCCATTTTATTACCGAAATCCTGGGACGGTATAGTAAAGCCGACCCGTAAATTTTCACAGCCAAATACATCAATTTTAACGATGTTGTTACTAATCTAAATAAATAAACGCTTTTGGTTTATCAAGGCGAGGATTATAAAAACATTATACAATATTCGGCAATATTACGATTCTTTGGGCACCGCGATTTGATGGTATGGATGGATAGAAGATGTCTCGCCAGACTCATAGTTTTCGAGATATTTCTATTTAAAGTATAAAAATGTATAAAAGTAATGCTCGTTATTTCACTATGTTTAGCCCACTTTTCACACATTTTTCAATTGATATATCGTCACCTGAAATGCAAAATAACGTATCATCAAAATTCGAAATTGAGTGTCTTATTGATTACGCTTCACTACTTCAAATTCTTCTTCTTCTTAATTGGCGTAGACACCGCTTACGCGATTATAGCCGAGTTAACAACAGCGCGCCAGTCGTTTCTCCTTTTCGCTACGTGGCGCCAGTTGGATATTCCAAGCGTAGCCAGGTCCTTCTCCACTTGGTCCTTCCAACGGAGTGGAGGTCTTCCTCTTCCTCTGCTTCCCCCGGCGGGTACAGCGTCGAATACTTTCAGAGCTGGAGTGTTTTCGTCCATTTGGACAACATGACCTAGCCAGCGTAGCCGCTGTCTTTTAATTCGCTGAGCTATGTCAATGTCGTTGTATATCTCGTACAGCTCATCGTTCCATCGAATGCGATATTCGCCGTGGCCAACGCGCAAAGGACCATAAATCTTTCGCAGAACTTTTCTCTCGAAAACTCCCAACGTCGACTCATCAGTTGTTGACATCGTCCAAGCCTCTGCACCATATAGCAGGACGGGAATTATGAGCGACTTACAGAGTTTGGCTTTTGTTCGTCGAGAGAGGACTTTACTTTTCAATTGCCTACTCAGTCCGAAGTAGCACCTGTTGGCAAGAGCAATCCTGCGTTGGATTTCCAGGCTGACATTGTTGGTGGTGTTAATACTGGTTCCTAAATAGACGAAATTATCTACAACTTCAAAGTTATGACTGTCAACAGTGACGTGAGTGCCAAGTCGCGAGTGCGACGACTGTTTGTTTGATGACAGGAGATATTTCGTCTTGCCCTCGTTCACTGCCAGACCCATTTGTTTTGCTTCCTTGTCTAGTCTGGAGAAAGCAGAACTAACGGCGCGGGTGTTAAGGCCGATGATATCAATATCATCAGCATACAGCTGTAGACTCTTATAAAAGATGCTACCTTCTCTACTAAGTTCTGCAGCTCGAACTATTTTCTCCAGAAGCAGGTAGAAAAAGTCACACGATAGGGAATCGCCTTGTCTGAAACCTCGTTTGGTATCGAACGGCTCGGAGAGGTCCTTCCCGATTCTGACGGAGCTCTTCGTGTTGCTCAGCGTCAGTTTACACAGCCGTATTAGTTTTGCGGGGATACCAAATTCAGACATCGCGGCATAGAGGCAGCTCCTTTTCGTGCTGTCGAAAGCAGCTTTGAAATCGACGAAGAGGTGGTGTGTGTCGATTCTCCTTTCACGGGTCTTTTCCAAGATTTGGCGCATGGTGAATATCTGGTCGGTTGTTGATTTTCCAGGTCTAAAGCCACACTGATAAGGTCCAATCAGTTTGTTGACGGTGGGCTTTAATCTTTCACTCAATACGCTCGATAGAACCTTATATGCGATGTTGAGGAGGCTAATCCCACGGTAGTTGGCGCAGATTGTGGGGTCTCCTTTTTTATGGATTGGGCATAGCACACTTAAATTCCAATCATTGGGCATGCTTTCGTCCGACCATATTTTACAAAGAAGCTGATGCATGCTCCTTATCAGTTCTTCGCCGCCGTGTTTGAATAGCTCGGCCGGTAATCCATCGGCCCCCGCCGCTTTGTTGTTCTTCAGGCGGGTAATTGCTATTCGAACTTCTTCATGGTCGGGCAATGGGACGTCTGCTCCATCGTCATCGATTGGGGAATCGGGTTCGCCTTCTCCTGGCGTTGTGCATTCACTGCCATTCAGCAGGCTGGAGAAGTGTTCCCTCCATAATTTAAGTATGCTCTGAGCATCGGTCACTAGATCACCTTTGGGGGTTCTACAAGAGTATGCTCCGGTCTTGAAACCTTCTGTAAGCCGCCGCATTTTTTCGTAGAATTTTCGAGCATTACCCCTGTCGGCCAGCTTATCGAGCTCTTCATACTCACGCATTTCGGCCTCTTTCTTTTTCTGTCTGCAGATGCGTCTTGCTTCCCTCTTCAATTCTCGATATCTATCCCATCCCGCACGTGTAGTGGTCGATCGTAACGTTGCGAGGTAGGCAGCCTGTTTTCTCACCGCTGCGACACGGCACTCCTCGTCGTACCAGTTGTTCTTTTGCACTTTCCGAAAACCAAGGGTTTCGGATGCAGCTGTACGTAAGGATTTTGAAATGCCGTCCCACAGTTCCCTTATACCGAGTTGCTGATGAGTGCTCTCAGAGAGCAGGAGTGCAAGCCGAGTAGAAAATCGTTCGGCAGTCTTTTGTGATTGCAGCTTTTCGACGTGGAACCTTCCTTGTGTTTGTTGGCGTGCGTTTTTTGCTGCACAGAGGCGGGTGGGAATCTTGGCTGCAACAAGATAGTGGTCCGAGTCGATGTTAGGACCTCGGAGCGCACGCACATCTAAAACACTGGAGACGTGTCTTCCGTCTATCACAACATGATCGATCTGGTTTGTAGTTTTTCGATCCGGAGACAGCCAGGTAGCTTGATGAATTTTTTTGTGCTGGAATCTAGTACTACAGATAACCATATTTCGGGCCCCGGCGAAGTCGATCAGCCTCAACCCATTTGGGGATGTTTCCTCGTGGAGGCTGAATTTACCGACCATAGTGCCAAAGATACCTTCTTTGCCCACCCTGGCGTTAAAGTCGCCAAGCACGATTTTGACATCGTGGCGGGGGCATCTCTCATAAGTGCGTTCCAAGCACTCATAAAAGGCATCTTTGGTCACATCGTCCTTCTCATCCGTCGGAGTGTGGGCGCAGATCAGCGATATGTTGAAGAACCTCGCTTTGATGCGGATTGTGGCTAGACGTTCATTCACCGGAGTGAATGATAGTACTCGGCGACGGAGTCTCTCTCCCACCACGAATCCCACACCAAACTTGCGCTCCTTTATATGGCCACTGTAGTAAATGTCACAAGGACCTACTCGTCTATGTCCTTGTCCCGTCCATCGCATTTCTTGGACGGCGGTGATGTCAGACTTTATTTTCACGAGGACATCAACCAGCTGGGCAGCGGCACCTTCCCAATTAAGGGACCGGACATTCCAGGTGCATGCCCTTAAATCGTAGTCCTTATTTCGTTTGCCGTGGTCGTCATCAAAAGGGGGGTCTCTCATCCGAGGCTGGTTGTTACTGTTCATTGGGGTAGGCTTTTTACGTGGCGGGTCCCAAACCCAGCGCACAACCCTATGCATGGGATGTTTCGCCTTCTCACTTTAGCTCACCTTCGAACGGATGTTCTTAGGCTAACCAGAGGATACTTGGTCAAAGACCGGAAGTCGTGAGCTGCTTGAGTCATATGTAAAAGAATCGTTTCTGGCCACTCCCAAGTGAATGGCGATCAGAGAACTTTCCTCACTTGCGTGAACTTCTACACATGACCCCATCCTTCAAATTACATACATAATATTACAAACATATGTTCAACATTTTCAGGTTCTGCGGTCAGATATAAACCAGTTTTAACCAATATTAAAATTTTGTTTCACTCATGTTCCATTTAATTTCGTGTTTCATTCATACCACTTGAAATTTCCGAAAATGTTGTTACGTTATTTTGCATTTCAGGTGACGATATGTATATTTAATTACACTGTACACATTCAAATATCTCCAAAATTTACACTAATTGTGTATTTTTTAAGAAAATAAATATACTTTAAAAACTACTTTGCACATTCAAACTTTCAAGAGATTTGTGTGTTCACATTTATGACAAATAGTAGTGTTGCCATACTTTGTGTACTGAAAAAATAATCAACAATTTTTCTGTTTCATCTTTAGAGATATACATAAATGATTCAAAATTAACTATTGTTTCATATATGTATGTATGTACATATATGGATTATACACCATATATTATTTAAAAAACAAATATTATTATATGTACAATACTTAGTAAATACCGGTTGTATATTACCAACGAGGTTCTTCAACATATCGCTGATCTTAGCCCAGCATAAGAACATTCAAGCCACCTGGCTGTCTCTGGATCGAAAAACTACCAACCAGATCAATCATATTGTGATAGTCGGAAGACACGTCTCCAGTCTTTTAGATGTGCGTGCGCTCCGAGGTCCTAACATCGACTCGGACCATTATCTTGTTGCAGCCAAGATTCGCACCCGCCTCTGTGCAGCAAAAAACGCACGCCAACACACACAAGGAAGGTTTGACGTCGAGAAGATGCAATCGCAACAGACAGCTGAACGATTCTCTACTCGGCTTGCACTCCTGCTCTCTGAGAGCACTCGTCAACAACTCGGTATAAGGGAAATGTGGGACGGCATTTCAAACTCCTTACGTACAGCTGCAACCGAAACCATTGGTTTTCGGAAAGTGCAAAAGAATAGCTGGTACGACGAGGAGTGCCGTGTCGCAACGGAGAGAAAACAGACTGCCTACCTCGCAACGTTACGATCGACCACTACACGTGCGGGATGGGATAGATACCGAGAGTTGAAGAGGGAAGCGAGACGCATTTGCAGACAGAAAAAGAAAGAGGACGAAATGCGTGAGTATGAAGAGCTTGATAAGCTGGCCGAATGCTCGAAAATTCTATGAAAAAATGCGGCGGCTTACAGAAGGTTTCAAGACCGGAGCATACTCTTGTAGAACCCCCAAAGGTGATCTAGTCACCGATGCCCAGAGCATACTCACATTATGGAGGGAACACTTCTCCAGCCTGCTGAATGGCAGTGAAGGCACAACGCTAGGAGGAGGCGAACCCGATTCCCCAATCGATGACGATGGAGCAGAAGTTCCATTGCCCGACTATGAAGAAGTTCGAATAGCAATTACCCGCCTGAAGAACAACAAAGCAGCGGGCGCATGGAGCTATTCAAACACGGCGGCGAAAAACTGATAAGGAGCATGCATCAGCTTCTTTGTAAAATATGGTCGGATGAAAGCATGCCCAACGATTGGAATTTAAGTGGGATAAGCCTCCTCAACATCGCATATAAGATTCTGTCGAACGTATTGTGTGAAAGATTAAAGCCCACCGTCAACAAACTGATTGCACCTTATCAGTGTGGCTTTAGACCTGGCAAATCAACAACCGACCAAATATTCACCATGCGCCAAATCTTGGAAAAGACCCGTGAAAGGAGAATCGACACACACCATCTCTTCGTCGATTTCAAAGCTGCTTTCGACAGCACGAAAAGTAGCTGCCTTTATGCCGTATGGTATCCCCGCAAAACTAATACGGCTGTGTAAACTGACGTTGAGCAACACGAAAAGCTCCCGACTCCCTATCGTGCGACTTCTTCAACCTGCTTCTGGAGAAAATAATTCGAGCTGCGGAGCTTAATCGAGCAGGTACAATCTTTTATAAGAGTGCACAGCTGCTGACGTATGTCGATGAAACTGATCATCAGCCTCAACACCCGCGCCGTTAATTTTGCTTTCTCCAGGTTGGACAAAGAAGCAAAGCAAATGGGTCTGGCAGTGAACGAGGGCAAGACGAAATATCTCCTGTCATCAAACAAACAGTCGTCGTACTCGCGACTTGGCTCTCACGTCACTGTTTACGGTCATAACTTTGAGGTTGTAGATAGTTTCGTATATTTGGGAACCAGTGAAAACACCACCAACAATGTCAGTCTGGAAATCCAACGCAGGATTGCTCTTTCCAACAGGTGCTACTTCGGACTGAGTAGGCAATTGAGAAGTAAAGTCCTCTCTCGACGAACAAAAGTCAAACTATATAAGTCACTCATAATTCCCGTCCTGCTATATGGTGCAGAGGCCTGGACGATGACAACAACTGATGAGTCGACGTTGCGAGTTTTCGAGAGAAAAGTTCTGCGAAAGATTTATGGTCCTTTGCGCGTTGGCCACGGCGAATATCGCATTCGATGAAAAGATGAGCTGTACGAGATATACGACGACATCGACATAATTCAGCGAATTAAAAGACAGCGGCTACGCTGGCTAGGTCGTGTTGTCCGGATGGACGAAAATACTCCAGCTCTGAAAGTATTCGACGAAGTACCCGCCGGGGGAAGCAGAGAAAGAGGAAAACCTCCACTCCGTTGGAAAGTCCAGGTGGAGAAAGCTTCGCTTGGAATATCCAATTGGCGCCACGTAGCGAAAAGAAGAAACGACTGGCGCGCTGTTGTTAACTCGGCTATAATCGCGTAAGCGGTGTCTACGCTAATTAAGAAGAAGAAGAATAATATATGGATGAAAAAAATGTATGTGGAAAATAAAAAAAGTAGAAATATATATATATATATATATATATATACAGCCATGGACATATAAATAGCACACATCTCAATCCCATATTAATTATAATTTCTTTAATCCTAAAGTAGCTGAAAAATAAAAATTTGGTATGTATCTACTTTTCACCGTTATGAGGCTCATTTCCCTACACAAAAATAGTGTTTATTTTCTATTAAATTTTGTACGCGACATTTTTATTGCGTATAGTGTTGATTTGAGGTGGACACATAAATAGCACACTTTTAAGTTCGTAGTTTTTTTTTTTGAATTTAGTGTGAGGTTCTCGCATGTTTTTATTTTGAACCTGCGAATATATAATTATTTCATCGATATTTCATTAAAATGAGAAGGAGAAAGCATTCCACGCCGGAAAAGAGAGTCCTTATGTTAAATGTGAGCAAAAAATGAAAAGTTCCTGCCAAAATTGCTGAAAAAAATACATTGCTCTCCAAAAATGTTTTAAAATACTCTTTATGCAACAAAACAGACCCACCTTGTGTCAATAAAAAGATACCAAGAAAACCAGGACCACGTAAAACCGATATTAGTGTTGGAAAAGGAAAGCGGTTCCTTTTAAGTCAGCCAGAGGAATTATGATCGAAGTTAATGACGAATATGGTGTGGACGTGTCCAGAAAGCTTGACGGAGACGACTCAACGCATCTCAACTTTTTGGACAAATTACCAGTAAGAAACCACTCCTGTCAAAACACCACATCAAAATTCGACAGGCATTTGGAAAAGGCCTACAGAGCCAACAGCACAATTTTGGAAGAACGTGGTTTTGAGCGAGAAAACCAAGATAAATAGGAAGGTTCCAGTTGGAAAAACAATTGTACGTCGTTCAAAAGGTCAATCCCTTAAACCTAGGTGTACCAAAGAAACCATTAAGCACGGCGGTAGAACTATCATGGCCTGGGGCGTGTTTTCATGGCATGGTATCGTGCCAATTGTTCGAATAAATGGTAAAATGGACCAGTTTTAGTATTTGGATATACTGAAAAATAAAATGGAGCCATTTGTATTTCAATCCATGCCCATAAACTGGACATTTATGCAAGACAATGATCCGAAGCACACCGCAAAGGTTGGTTAAATGAGCCTGTGCGTCCCTCCTCTAAATAAAACCTAGCTACACCCCACACATACACACCACACTACACACATCAACTCAACACATCGGCATCAGGCGCACCATCCGTTTCATCCCATACTCAACACACCACACGCATGATGCCAGGCTCCTTTTCTATTACGATCCGCGCGCATATACGGTTCTCCAGTCAGCTACAAGCTCATTTTTTCCCGCTTTTCCAATTCGGTATACAGCAAAGTCGTCGCCAAAGCAAAGGTGAGTTGCCGCGAGTTTTGATAACTAACTTTTCTATGGTCCTTCGAGCCGTACCGGACGGCACTTGTGAAAAAAACATAAAATCTTTAAAAAATAAAAAAAATTCGGTGACTGTAACGCGGTAACCAAATTATAAAAAACAAGTGGTGACGTGACACAGTTAACAAAAAAAAACGGTGGTGGTGGCATACATACATAGTTTAAACAAGACCCGTTGGTGCTAACATTAAAAAAAAAAAAAAAAAAACAATATATATATATATATATATATATATATATACTAATATGTATGTTAGGGTGTGCCATTTTGAGGTAACCTTGTTTTTCAACTGAAAAACAGGCTCAAAACTTTCGAAATGTGTAAAACACAAGTCACTCAAAAGAGGAGCTCTTAATATTAATATTAAGAGGTGCCTCTTTCAAATTTTCTGTTTTCCATATAAATTACATGGAAAAAAATCATTTTTTTTTGTGGTGGTTATTGTGCGGAGGTTATTTATGTGCACGCGATGGCTGCCAGTAGGGATGGTAAACTCGATTCCGATTCTACTCGAAAATCGAGTTTACTCGTAAAATGATCGATTTTTCAGAATCGATCTTCAGTAGTCGAAGTCCATTAAGAATCGATTCTTGACATTCGAAAAATCGATTATTTTACTAGAAAACTCGATTCTCGAGTAGAATCCGAATCGAGTTTACCATCCCAACTGGCAGCCATCGCGTGCACATATGTACCTCCGCAGAATAACCACCACAAAAAAAAAAGATTTTTTTTCCATGTAATTTATATGGAAAACAGAAAATTTGAAAGAGGCACCTCTAATATTAATTTTAAGAGCTCATCTTTTGAGTGACTTTTTTTTTACACATTTCGAAAGTTTTGAGCCTGTTTTTCAGTTGAAAAAAAAGGTTGCCCCAAAATGGCACACCCTAACATACACACCCTAATGTATATACATATACATATGTACATACATAACTATGTACATTACGTGTGCAAAGTGCTGTAACAAAACTACCGAAGTGTGGTGGCAAAAGTGCAGTGATCAAATAACATATACATACAATACACATATGTATGTAAAGAGTTAGTGGTTTCAAATCTAACCTACAAGCGAAAAAAAAAAAACGAAACCCTAAAAAAGTGTGGTGACAAAAAGTGCAGTGAAGAGAGAGAAAGCAGAGTAAAAGAATAATTACACCTGCGATATACATACATATGTACATAGAAAGTGATAGTGCAGTGACATAACCTACGAACAAAAGGAGAAAAAGTCATAAAAAAACACGAGCACAGCTACAGCGCCAGCAACAAAAGGACAGGAGAAACACGAAAAGGTAGGACAGGCACAAGCACAGACAGGCGACAGCACAGGCAACGCACAAGCACAGGCACACGCACAAGGCCCACACATACATACACACACGTAAACTCATACTATCCCCAAAAGCCCCTGGAGGAAAGCAAAGTGAGTGTATCGTTCCTTTCAATGTTTATATTATACACATGTACCTATGTATGTATGATTTAATTTCACAAAATTAAATTTACGGCTTGACCAAAATTCCGGTCAAAAAAGTAGTGAGAACCGTTACCAAGCTGTTTTCGGTATTCGGTTTATTTTCCGGTAGAAACCGAGAAACCGCAAACAAAGCAGTTTGGTACTGCATATAGCGGATTATTGATTGCCGCTAAATACTTACCGTTGTGTTATAACACAGAAACTATTCCCAAAAAACAATAAAGTATTCAAGTATTTACTTGCAGAATTTTCCAGCAATACCCCTTATACTTAATCAAGTATAAGCAGGATTGCTTAAAATAAGCTGCGGCAATCATAAGAAAAAAAAGATATGCGCAAATAAAATTACATATATTTCATACATACATACATACTTATATGTCACTTATACCACTATAACATACGAAGAGCATAACTTGCTCTTTCTCTCAAATCAATATATTTCAAATACATATACATATATACATGCATACATATGTATATCTACAATTAAAAATTATTAAACTCTCCTTTCGCGGCTTCTTACCACTGCGAACATATGTATATACATATACATGTATAAGTATATGCGGCGCAATATAAATATATATACATATATGTGACCTGGTCTACGAAAAGGGAGCTAACGTGCGAAAACTAGTTTTCTGGGAAACAGCTGTTAAAAATAAACAACTCGTTTCGTCAGTTTCTCGTTATCTCATTAATTGTTCTCCTTTCCAGAGGCTTCAAGGACGTCCAGTAAGTGCTGTTTTTGGTCGGAATATTATTATAGTTCATCGTGTAAGTTGCTAGTGTGGAATATTTAAAAAAGTAACACTGAAGAAGTGAACTTTACTCTAATACCGCGCAGCTGCTGTTGTCTTGTTTTCATTCGTCTCTCTTTCCGGATGTTCTGTTATCACATTTGTGTAAGTGTTTCTGTTGATTATCGTCTTCGCATTTCGCATGAAATGAAACATGAGTGTTGATGAGGAGTTCAGTGCCGTATACGGACAATATTTCCATGAAAAGGATGATGAAAACAATGAAGAGAGCGATTATGATGAAGACGAAGTATGTGTATCTCAGGCAGAAGATGATACCGAACAAACTTTTGTTAAGATTAAGATAAGATAAGACAACAAAGAAAAATACATAAACTACTCAGCATTATTATTTTTGGCCCATAATACGTTTTTCTAGTGTATAATCATGTCTTTATAGCTTATAATTCAATGTATTTTGTTCGTTACAAAAAAATTATATTTTTTCGTATTTTTACTCTTCTTTCTCTACATTTTTGGGAACTTTCAAACTAGTTATGACTTTTTGGATGCTATCACGTGAAAAAGCATCTTATCTTCCATCCGAATCAACTAAAAAGTGAAAATTGATTTTTTGACATCTAAGCCCCCTTTCCGTAGACCAGGTCCCATATAGAAAAACGAGTGAACTTGAGAAAATTACCTGCGGTCGGTTAATTGTCTTTTCGGTGTGTTTCGTACAAACATTTATACATATATATACACGCGTATATATATATGTATATATGCACATACGGGCGCATATAAATATAATCAAAATATACTGGACAAATACCCAATCGACATTGGGTACAAATTATATAACAATAAATATAACAAAAAGGATTTTTATAAAATACAAAATTTGTACATACATAAGTATTGTCGCATATGTAGATACGCTCACTGCTTCAAAGTCCACATTGGCATATATTCCGCGATACCCTTTGATTTTCGTCTAACAAAACCAAGCAAGATTGCGTATAAAATATATTCAAAGTCCATATTGGCATATTTCCCGCAATACCCCTTGATTTTTTATCAACAAAAACAAGCAGGATTGTGTAAAAAACAAAAGCGTAATACATACATATGTATTGCATGTATGATATGTACAAAGTGCAGTGATCTCTAATACGAGCGCTCATTAGCACATAATAAATAAAATATCCACCTATAGGTATACCCTATGGGACATTTGGACATAAAGCATATATAAAAGAAATATACACAGGAAAATAAAATAGTTAAAATAATTTCCGGCCATTAAAAAAAAAATAATAATAATAATAATTAAATCAAATGTAAGTGATTAATTCTTTATTTCATTTTAAAACTCTTATTAACTTTAAAGAGTTCGCGATTACTATCAAATACGTTTTATTTCTACATCAATTTCGTTGATAACTCTTATTTACTAAAAAGAGTTCTCGGCCAATCATATACATACATATATACGAAAATATTTTGAAATCTCGGTTTATTAAAAAGCCATTGTTTTTATTGATTTTCTTGAAACTCTTACTTACAAAGAGTCTTCTACTCAAAATTGTATCTACAAGCCTAGTTTTCACTTAGACGTTTTGATTCATTCTATACATCTTTTAAATGAGCTCAGACTCAAAGGAATCTAAAACAACTCAGTTGCTAAAAGTTCCAAAGATGATTTCAGAAGAAAAAAGTCCATGTACACCGGCAGAAGCTACACGCTCAAAGCAAGGTGCTACAAAACTAAAGAGGGGAAAAGATATTTCTTATACAAAATTCATTGCCGAGAGTGACAGTTTGATACGATACTGCACTCGATTTTCATCTTCACCGATTCAAGACAATTCTGAATCGGTAGTAGAAATCAAGAAAAACAATTTAGACAACTTCTGGACACGTCTCCAAGCGGCATATGACGCAATCGTAGAATCTGACGACTCAGATCTACCGGAAAATTTTAAATCCTCGGCATACTCCAAGTATGAACACTGCCCAGACCAGTTCGAAGACACAAAGGCAATGATTTCTGATCAACAAAAGCTATTAAGCCAAGCCCAAGAGGCAAGTTCAGGCATTCACCTTAAAGTGCCGAACGCTTACACTTAAAGATTGCGAAAGCAAATTTAATTGCGTTTATTGCCATAAAAGACATCACTCTATGTTACATATAACCAATTTTTCCAGCTCACCCCCAAACAATGCAAACGTAAAACGGGCAACAGGATTAGTTGCCACAACAAATTCTGAAAACTGCCAAGAAGCACCATGCTGCTCAAAGGCGATGAAAACCCAAACGCTACATAGCGAAAATCACAGTAGGGTACTGTTACCCACAGCAGTTGTATCCATCGAACACCGAGGAGAACTGTTTAAACTCAGAGCCTTAATAGACCAAGGATCACAACGATCATTTATAGCGTCTAGGGCACAAAACAGGCTAAAGTTACCAACAAAACTGGCCAACTTTGAAATCACGGGAATGGGCGGAAGAGTTGTTCAAATAAAATCTGTCCCATTACCCTTTTTTCCCCCAAAGCGGATAAGCGCATACAAGCAGAAGCTATTGTCTTACCGCAATTAACCAACATGCTACCAAGCTATCATATAAATAGCAAGCATTGGCAAAAGGTTTCACACCTAAAGCTAGCAGACCCAAACTGCAACACCCCCGCTCAAATAGATCTCCTATTAGGCAGCGATCTCATACCACAAATTATTCTCGAAGGTATTGAGAAAATTACCAAAACACTTCTGGCGCAAAATACCATTTTCGGATGGGTCCTAAGCGGACTAGTTGCGGAACCAGTCACCACAATGACAACTCAAGTTGAGGAAGTCTCAAACGCGTACCTCAATTCATAATTGATAAAGTTTTGGGAATTAGAAGAACTCCCCCCATATCAGTCACAACCCCTGAATATCAGTATTGTGAGGATTTTTACAAAGCCACAACTGCTAGATCAGAAAATG
This sequence comes from Bactrocera neohumeralis, assembly GCF_024586455.1. NCBI lineage: Eukaryota > Metazoa > Arthropoda > Insecta > Diptera > Tephritidae > Bactrocera > Bactrocera neohumeralis. Next base: position 51,726,636 of record NC_065921.1, read on the forward strand.
GTCGGTACGTCGTACGACTACCACTTAAGCAACAATTTCCTAACACACTCGCCTTAGGTCACTCTCGCACCTCTGCAATACAGCAGTTTTTAAGTATGGAAAGAAACCTACTTAAAAAAGGTGAACTAAAATCTGAATATGATGGTGTGTTAGAAGAATACCTCCATTTAGATCATATGGAGGAAGTAAACCAAGGGGAGAAAGTTGTCAACGGCAAATACTACTCCTTTTACCTGCCACATCACGCAGTAGTAAAGCCAGACAAAAAAACAACAACAGTAATAGTTGTCTTTAATGCCTCGAAAACCACTAGTATGGGGAATTCCCTAAATGATATCCTATTTACGGGACCCACACTCCAACCAGATTTAATGCTTCTGATATTAAACTGGCGAATATTCAAATACGTATTCAATGGGGACGTTGAAAAAATGTATCGGCAAATAGTCGTACATAAAGACGACCAAGATTTTCAACGTATTATGTTCCGAAGATCCCCCACCAGTCCTTTACGCGACTTCAAACTAAAAACAGTTACATTTGGCGTTAACTGTGCACCATATCTAGCCATTCGAACACTCCACGAATTGGCAGACAACACAAAGTTAGAATTTCCTCTGGCAACTGAAGTGTTGAAAACTCAAACGTATGTAGACGATATTCTGTCTGGAAGTCACACTCTTCCACAAGCATACGAGGCCTTATCACAGGTAATAAAAGCCCTCAACTCCGCAGGGTTTCCATTAAAAAAGATTACGGCAAATCACCCAAATATAATCAAAAATATTCCAAACGAAAATTTGTTGGACACTAATTTCCTTATATTCGAAAAGGAAAGTACAACAAAACACTAGGCATCCAATGGAATGCGATATCGGACCAGTTCTCATACACGACTGAGTCGATATCCGCATTATCAGCCATCACAAAAAGACAGATTTTATCCTCGGTGGCAAAACTTTTCGACCCCGCAGGATGGTTTTCGCCAATTATGATCCAAGCGAAAATCTTAATACAGGAATTATGGCTTGACGAAACCGACTGGAACGAACAAGGGAAACCTCTTCGCTTAGAAAAATGGTCCCAGTTTGCAAACAATCTGAATGATATTTCTCAGATTCAAATTCCGCGATGGGTAAATTACTCCCCCGATCACAAAGTCGAATTACATGGCTTCTGTGACGCCTCTGAAAAGGCATACTGCGCTACTATCTATGTGCGCACACAAAGCGACACCACGACCACAAGCCACTTATTAGCAAAAGCAATGGTGGCACCTTTGAAAACTAGAAGTCTCCCACGACTTGAGTTATGTGGCGCACTACTACTTTCCAAATTAGTAGCCATGGTGCAAATGCATTTAAACATGACAAAATGCAAACTATGTATATATGTGGTCCGATTCCGAAATTTGTACTAGCCTGGTTGGAAAAACCACCACATGCATGGAAGACGTATATTTCCAGTCGAACGTCTCAAATAAGACGTATTATGTTCCGAAGATCCCCTACCAGTCCTTTACGCGACTTCAAAGACGACGTGCCCTCTTGCAGCGGAGCTCACCTGGTGCTAACGCCTGGTGCCGCTGTAGCAGAAACTAAGGTCACCAAGACCCCCGCCGGCAGGTGTAGTGGGTCGGCCTCGAGCGACTCGCATCAGGCAGAGCCTGACGGCGCAAGAGGGAGAAGGCGCAGAAGAGGTGGGCAACGCCCCCTCCCAGAAGCTGGCCAACCCGGCGGGTGCGACGACCCTCACAGGAAAGGCATGAGTGGTTCCACCATGAAGTGGTACCTACGGCACCTTCGTGATGGGAAAACCCCGGAGGCAGCGGAGGCTCTAGCGAGGAGCAAGAGCCAAGGAAACAACGCGTCTCCGGCAAAGGAAAACGACAGCAACGTGCCAGCTCGCGCGCAAGGCAGCGGTAACAGCAACCGCATAGATACAAAGGCAGCCGGGGGCCAACCATCTGAATCGGCTCCTCACCGGGTGGAGGAGTGGCGGCGCAGATATGCGGATGCTGTCAGAGGCGTCCGCATGGCTGTTCTGCCTTTCAGTTACCCGGCGGAGTCGCTGAAACCGGATGAGCTCACCGTGCTTCAAGACATCCTAATGGACGAGGCGTCCAAAGGAGAGGACTACACGGCGTCCTTCCTGGGCATCGACTTCAGGGGAGGTATGATGCAGGTGGACTGCCTGGACGAGTTGTCCGCCGACTGGCTGAGGGAGCACGCTCCAAGGCTGGGAAGCTGGACGGGCCCTGTCCTCTGCGTGAAGAGGGTGGAAGATGTGCCAATCATGCACAGCATGACGATGTTCCTCCCTCGGAGCGGGGACAGAACCTACGATCACGCCTTGAACCTGGTGAGGAACCAGAACCGGGGACTAAGTATCTCGTCCTGGTGTGTTACAGGCAGCAAGAAGGAGAAGCTAGGCGACATTGAGGGATGGAGGTTACACCTATACATCAACGAGGAGTCGTAAAAGTATGTCCGGGCCGCGAGCTTCCGCCTGTTCTACAGGTATAGCACGGTCGTCATGCGGCCCTACAAGCCTTCTGACACCGCGAGCAAGGAAGCCAAAACGCCTGCGACTCTACAGGACAGGGGCGTCGATAACCAGGCAGTGCCGGAGTCCGCCCCGGAGGAAACTAGAATGGAGGGGGGCGAGTTGTCGGAGCAGCCCTGCGGGAGCAAGTCCGGACAGGCAGGGCCAGCAACATCCCCGCAGATGGCCGGAACATGGAGCTACCCTCAACGCAGGAGCTCCTAGACGGGCTAGGAGGCCCAATGGACAGCAGAGCGGTTGTCGGCGGGGTAGAGGATCTCTCTCTCCTCGAGCCCATTCTATGATGGCCGACATCATGGAAATTGCCCAAGTGAACCTGCATCATGCGGCGGCAGCCTCAGCTGTCATTACAAGCAGGTTCACTGCGGAGAAACTGGGCACACTGCTGACCCAAGAGTCTTGGGTCTATTAGGGAGAGATAAAGGGCCTCAAGATGGAGGCAAATAAGGTAATCTGGGACCTCTCTAGCGAGAGGCCTAGGACGTGCATAGTTGTCAGAAGCAAAATTGATTTCTTTTGCATTACAGAGTTTCTGACACAGGACTTGGTGGCGGTGCAGGCCAGGGATACTGAGGGCAAAGACTTCGTCCTGGCCTCAGCATACTTTCCGGGAGAGGCAGCAACGGCACTCTACCCAAGGTGGGTAGGAAGGACTACTCATTGGCGAAATCCTTTAGGCCAATCAGTCTAACGTTCTTCCTACTAAAAACCATGGAGAAGATCGTGGAGCATGAAACAAGGTCGACAGTGCTGAAGAGAGCACCCCTGCATGCGGCTCAGCACGCCTACAGAGCGGGTAGATCCACTAACACTGCTCTGTACCAGATAACCTCTGAAATAGAGAGTTCACTGGAGCATGGAGAGGTGATGCTTTGCGCGTTCTTGGACATCGAAGGTGCCTTTGACAACACGTCTCATAAAAGTGTAGCCAAGGCACTGGAGAAAAGGAATGTGGCAGCACCGGTGCGCAGATGGATTGAATCTGTATTGCTTACCAGAGTTGCTGTGACCACAGTAGGTGAAAAGAGGATTCGTCTTGGCACAACAAGAGGCTGCCCACAGGGAGGTGTGTTATCACCCCTGCTATGGAGTCTAGTTGTAGACGACCTGTTAGTACTGCTAACGAACAATGGGATCCGCTGCCAAGGGTATGCGGACGACATTGTAATTATAGCAAGAGGCAAATACGAAGACACTCTCTGTGACCTAATACAAAGAGGTCTAAGCCTGGAGAAGACGTGGTGTAAAGAGGTTGAATTAAACATCAATCCCTCCAAGACGACCGTAGTCCCGTTTACGAGACGCAGGTCCTTACCCGGTCTCAGGAATCTTACACTTGGGGGCAGAGAGATAGGAATGACCGGCAGTGTCAAATACCTAGGTTTGATGCTAGATTCTACTTTGCGGTGGAATCAGCATGTAAACCTGACCCTGGTCAAGGCAACAAAAGCTTTAATGGTGTGCAACGGGCTGGCGGGAAAGTCCTGGGGCTGTAAGCCAAGGATCCTCAGGTGGTTGTACACCATGATAGTGCGACCAATAATCACATACGGGGCGGTGGCCTGGGCCTCAATAGCGTCGCAGACTTCGGTTAAGACCAAGCTATCGAAGCTGCAGCGGTTAGCCTGTGTCTGCATGACGGGCGCAATGCGCACCTGTCCAACGGCAGCACTGGAGGTTCTGACGGAGCTTACTCCGCTTCATTTGGTTATAGGTCAGGTAGCCAAGCACACAATTCTGCAAATAACGGCAGAGGGGTGGGGCAAAGGTAAGGTAATCTCGTCCCACAGGATGGAAAAGATAAGTGGCGATGTACCATCAGCCCTCCTCCCGAGGGACAGCACTACCAAAAAAGGTTAACTTCAAGAAGAAGTTTAAGGTCACCCTCGGCAGCAAAGACGAGTGGAATGATTCCAATCTCGAACTGATGCTGAGGAATAGCACGCTAAGGTGGTACACCGACAACTCTAAAATGTCGGAGGGAATCGGTGCGGGGATCGCGGGCCTACGCACTAAGCTCTCCATACCCATGGGAGAGTTCCCAAGCATTTTCCAGGCAGAAGTTTTTGCCATAAGTCGGTGTATAGAAATAAACCTCCATCGCAACTATCGCAATGAGAGAGTTGCCATTCTCAGCGATAGTCAAGCGGCGCTAAAAGCGATCTTTTCTTCCGAAATCAGATCGCTATTAGTGCAGGAGTGCAGGGAGAGGCTGAACAGCCTTGCAGAACGTAACAAGGTACACCTAATCTGGGTGCCTGGTCACAGAGGTATAGCCGGTAATGAACTGGCGGATGAGCTAGCCCGCTCCGCAGCCTCCACCAAGATGGTGGGATCAGAACCCTTTATTGGGGTATGTCCACATACCATAAAGGAGCTACTTCGCAGGGAAGAAGGAGTGGGCAGAGAGGAGCATTGGCGGCAAACGCGTGATATGCGACATGCCAAGCTGCTAATGGGAGGATACAATCTAAGCAGATTCAAGGTTATAATAAACCTCCCCAGGAACAAACTCCGGCTACTGGTCGCATGGTATACCGGCCACTGCAAGTTGAATAGGCACCTGTACAACCTGGGCCTATCCTCTTGCATTAACTGCCGGTTCTGCGACTTGGAGCCTGAAACCCCGGAGCACCTGCTGATCGACTGCACAGCAGTCTGTAGACGCAGGACTAAGGCCCCCGGATCAATGTTTCCGGATAGGGATCGCATAGCCTCACTAGCGCCCAGAAGTCTATTGAACTTCACCGATTCGCTGGGGCTGGGTGAGTCTATGTGAGTTAGGAGAGGGCACAATAGACCAAAGGTCACGGTGCATTCCTCATATTAATCAATGAATCAATCAATCAAGTGTGCTATTTATGTGTCCATGGCTGTATATACATATTCCTGCAAACGTATTTCTTGAAAAAAAAAGATTTTATATTTTCGGACTATAAAAATTATAGCATAAATTGTATATACCAATTAAATGTATATGTATGCGGAAAATAAAAAAAAAGGAGGAATATACTTTTTCCTACAAATATATTTCTTGAAAAAAAAGATTTTATATTTTGGGACTATAATAATTATAGCATAAATTTTATATACCAATTAAAATAATAAATTTAATATGGGCAATGATAACTTGATTTATGCTTGTCTAAGTTTATTAAATTTAATACTTGCTCGTTCGTTATTTTGTATAATTTTTCTGCAAATTAACAATATTAAACCAAATATTAATGTTTTGGAAAAATGTTTTAAATTATTTTGAAAATGTACTTTATATTTATAATTTAACACAATCGTCTTAATACTCACTCTACTAAATTTAATATTACCGAAATGAAACTGGAGTCGGTATATGTGTAAATGGGATGTGTTGCCTCTTCGAAACTTGCATAGAAATGAAAACTAATTTGTCAAACTGCTGAAGTGACAGTTCATTGGTTTCAATATATGAAAAACTAAATATTACGGAGCTTCTCGACAGGATAAAATTTATGTTATACTAACTGTATTGTCCTGCCTATTGCCTGTGGAGACTCTATATTGCTTATGGAAAGCAATATATGGAATACTAATTAGTATGCCATATATTGAAAGCAATAAGCTGTCACTTCAGCAGTTTGACAGCGCAGTTTTCATTTCTATGAAAATTTCGAAGAGACAACATATCCCATTAAGTCTTAAATTTAATAAACTTATACAAGCATAATTCCAAAAATCATTGCTCATATTAAATTTATTATATTAATTGTTATGTAAAATGTATGTCCCAATTATTATATAGTAGTCCAAAAATATGAGTTATGTTATGATACCAAATGCCCACATACAGATTTGGCAATGGCAATGGCAATAGGTTTAACAGTTAGTATGCCATAAATTTTTGCCTGTCGAGATGCCCCGGTATGCCACTAGCAATATGGAGTCTCCACAGGCAGTACGCACAGCCAAACAGTTAGTACATATATACTAACAGTCCTATTCTCATGCCCTCGCAAAAGTCACCAACCTCACTACAGTGATGTTTCTCACTATAGTGAGGGTTACCTTATTCTGGCGAAAATTCAAAAGCTCAAATGCTCACTATTATCACAAATATCTGTGACGTGTGAAAGCAGCCATCATAATAGAAAACATCTGTGTTTGTTTTGTTTTAAATCAATATTTTACATTTTTTAAAAAATTGAGAATTTTGTTATTGAATGATTATATCCGTTTTATAGCCTATATCAAGGATCAAGCAGATAGTGTAACAGAATAAGTGCGGTTTAAATGCGTATTTTGAAAATACACGAATACCGATTGTCGAAACGGTAGGACAAAGCAAAAGGGAAATCTTTGGACGAACTGCTTGCATCCACCATTTATGTGATATTATGAAAAATGTATAAAAAAAAATACATGAAAATAACTTAAGTAAAATAAAAGACGAACTGTAACTTTGTTTGATTTATCTTTTAATTCAATGTTTAACTCAAAAACATTGTTTTAAATTATACTTTTTCACAAATAACTTGTTAAAAATGCTTTTCCAAAGAGTATTCCATACCCAAGTTTTACATTGGTAAAAAACAGCGAAACGCGAAACAAAAAAGCAGATGGTGACTTGGAATAGGGGCGAGTGATTTAGAACTGAATCATCTGTCCCTTCCTCTTTTTGTCACCTCCCAACTCGAAATGTTTGCAACGCTTCAGTGGTGTCTGCTTGCGGGACTTGCATTCGGTGCACTCCATACGCAACACAATCTTTTTAGTGGTCTTAGCCTGAAATTCGAAAATAAATAATTATTAGTAAAAGGTATAAATACCATAAAAAATATATATACAATTGTACAAATGTATAATTTTGTATGAATGTTCCAACTGAGCAACTGACAGTAGCGTACAATTGCAGTTTGTAAAGTTTTCAGCATTCAACAATAATATTGCCTAGATCTATCCCACCAAAGAGCCTTATAGTATCTTTTCTCGATTCAACGGCAATTTAGTTCTACAAATATGCAAATAAATAGCAGCATATCGCTTGCAAATTCGCACCTTCTTTCTGAAGATAGGCTTGGTTTGACCACCGAAACCTGTCTGTCGTAACGACGTCTGCCCTGAGCACCTTTACGCTCCTTCGACTTCTTGTATTGTGTCACCTTGTGTGGCTTGTGGCACTTGCACTTCTTGCAAAAGGTGCGTCGCTGTTTCGGCACATTCACCTAAAATTCAAGTAAAATTTTATTATTAACACACTTCAACACAATTCCAATAAGCATCATTTCAATGCGAAATTCCAAACTAACGTAGCATCAAATGTTGCAGCTGCTCCTGAGTTGTCCTTTCCGTTTTTGTTCGCCTAGGAATATATGAAATTATTGTATACATATTATTTAAAATTTGCAAAATTACTTACATATGCTGATTATCCATTGTTGTGTACTTTTTTGTTTGCTTATTTTTCTTAAAACTGCAGTTTGACAGCTAAAAGCTTTTTACCTCACGTGGTGACTTTTTTAAGCTTTTTTCTTATGAGGTTTGAGCAAGAATAGCCTCACAAAATATGCCTCACAAGAAATCTCTCAAATTTTTCCTCTCAACTCAGTTGAGAGGTTTTTTCAGAATAGGGCTGTAAATTTTTGCCTGTCGAGATGCTCTGTTACGGGTGATCTTGATATTTTGCTAAATCGATAAAAAATACTATATTAATCGATATTATTGTAATAAAAATAATATTTTTTATCGATAAATCTATCATTATTAACAGAAACTGGGATTTAGTATTAGTTTACCTACTGTTGAAAGTGTAGTCTGAAATATAATTGTAAAGGAATATAAGGGAATATGGCCACTGGAGTTTTGCCATTTGTCCGTGGCGTTGACTTTTCCAAAAATGATTTCAGTGTAAGTCTTTATCTATTAAATATAGACTCCATATAAAAAAAGGAAATATAAGTATATACAAATAAATCACTCTTTTTTTATATCCATATGCAGAACTCTAAGTTTCCGGTTGCTATTAAAGAGATGAATAGGGTACAATGGCTAACGTTAGACAACACTAATCTTCATGAAATACCTGAAGAACTTGGAAACTTATTTAAACTAGAACATCTGTCTTTGAAAAGTAATGAATTGGAAAAGCTATTTGGAGAGTTAACAGGACTGCCTTGCTTACGCTCGTTAAACCTTCGACACAATCAAATTAAAAATAGCGGAATTCCTCCTGAACTTTTCCGTTTAGATGAGTTAACGACTTTGGACTTATCACATAATAAGCTTAAAGAAGTTCCTGAAGGATTAGAACGTGCTAAAAGTCTTTTAGTATTGAATTTAAGCAATAATCAAATAGAATCCATTCCCACAGCTTTGTTCATTAATTTAACTGATTTACTTTTTCTTGATCTTTCAAACAATCGTTTAGAAACATTGCCTCCGCAAACACGTCGACTCGCGAATTTACAAACTTTAAATTTATCGAATAATCCTTTAGAATTGTTTCAGCTTCGGCAATTACCCTCTCTTCAAAATCTGGAAAATTTAAACATGAGAAACACACAACGTACTTTATTAAACTTCCCCACTACGTTGGATAGTTTGTCAAATTTATCTGAATTAGATATCTCAAAAAATATGTTACCAAAAATACCAGATTGTGTATATAATTTGCCAAATTTGAAACGCGTTAATCTTAGTGACAATCTCATTTCTGAATTAAGCTGTAGTATTGAGTTGTGGCAAAAGCTTGAAATACTTAACTTATCACGGAATCAATTAACTGCGCTACCAGCGTCTATATGTAAATTAACGTATCTTCGTCGTCTGTTTATAAACGATAATCGTTTGGATTTTGATGGAATTCCTTCTGGCATAGGTAAATTATGTTCCCTGGAGGTATTTTCTGCTTCTAATAATGTTTTGGAGATGATACCGGAAGGCTTATGTCGTTGCGGGGCGTTAAAAAAGCTAAATTTAAGTTCTAATAAGCTCATAACGTTGCCAGACGCCATTCATTTGCTTGAAGGCTTAGATCAGCTGGATTTACGAAATAACCCTGATTTAATTATGCCACCAAAACCGTGCGAAGCTGTTAAAGGGGCTGGTATAGAGTTTTATAACATTGATTTTTCATTGCAAACTCAATTGTTACTTGCTGGTGCTGCAGCCCCTACTTCAATGCCGACTGGATCTGGAGCTAAAGATTCCACTGCACGCAAAATACGACTTCGTCGCGGTCCTCGGGCCGATTCTGAACAGGATTCTGCTAAAATATTAAAAGGTATGAAAGACATAGCCAAAGATAAAGATGAATCCAAAAATTCATTTGAAAACTTACAACCTGAATCGCTAAAGCCAAAGCGTTGGGATGAATCGTTGGAAAAGCCGCATTTGGATTATTCAAAATTCTTTGAAAAAGAAGACGGCCAGTTTCCTGGCCTAACCATATGGGAAATAGAAAACTTTTTACCAAACAAAATTGAAGAAGTAGCTCATGGAAAATTTTATGAAGGAGATTGTTATATAGTACTTAAAACTTATTTTGATGAATTAGGACAATTAGCATGGAAAATCTATTTTTGGATTGGTAATGAAGCAACACTTGACAAGCGCGCTTGTGCTGCAATACATGCAGTTAATTTACGAAATTACTTAGGAGCTCGTTGCCGTACAATACGTGAGGAACAAAGTGAGTATACGATGTTTTATATTTTGGTACCATGAAGGGCGTTTTTCGGTAATGCAAATTGCGCAGCATCTAATATATCAAAATTCAAAGTTAAAAAAATCTGCCAAAGAAAGCGCAAAACTTGCCAAACCAACTAGGCTAGCTTGAATGTCATTGCATAATTTTAACATTATTTACTTATTACAATTGTGGATTTAATTTTAGATGATATACATATATCATTGAGATTACGCCAATTGCACTAAATACTTGCGGCACCGAATAATTGATTTTAAAGATAATAAAATATTTTTTTGTACGTTTTTTTTTGCACCTTTCGAACAGATATTGATATAATATTTTTGGCTATCTCACTCGTCAGTAAAGTATCAGCCAGCATAAAATCAGCAGTAAAAATTGCGCAGTGTTGCTAGCATTACCGAAAAAGTCCGAAGTAATGAACAAGTACTTTTATGTATGTATGTATGATTTTTTGTATTCAAACATATCGAGTACATATGTATGTATGTTCTTGTGCTTAATTGTGTTATATAAAAACAAGAAACATTCTATATTGCATTTATCGATTGAAATTTGCTTATGTTCTGAATTTATACAGAACAGTGTACTCGCAAAAGCAGTTTTTTTTAATATTAAACAAATAAGGAAGGGCTAAGTTCGGGTGCAACCGAACATTTTATACTCTTGCAACTTGCAAGAATCAAAGCCAGGGAAATACTTTAAGGTGTAAAACCAATAATATAAAGTAAAGTCAGCCGGTTCGAAAATCCTGATATTAGTTAAATAAGCGTGAGGTCAAATTTATCTATTTTAGGCACAAAAATACACTGTTATGAGTAAAACACGCTATCTTATTTACACAAAACACCCGGAACTTCGGAAATCTTTATATTAGGTATATGGGGGCTCAGGGAATTATTGACCTGATTCAAGCCATTTTTTAACATACAGACATACCATTGTCAGAGAAAAACTCCCTGAATTTCAATTATATATCTTACACATTGACCGATATTTTCGATAAAAAGTGAACTTTAGGTACTGGGAACCAAATATTCGGTACTTAGGGGCTTGAATAGTTTTTGTTAGATTTGAACAAATATTGAACATAAGGTGGCATTTTTTTACAATCTGACATAGAAATATGAAAAAATACCACATATCAAAATCGGTCAGTCGGGTCCCGAGATATGAGATTTCACCAAAAAATAGGATATGCCACGCCCATCTTCTAATTTTTACCCCGGCCCCCATAAGGCCTTGTCATAGCATTCCAGCGGTAGTTATTGATATATCGCGCTTTTAGTAGTTTTGAACAGTACCGTTATATGGGGAGTGAATGGGGGTTTTCATCCGATTTCAACCATTTTCGCACTTTAGGTAGGGGTTAATATAGTACTTGTGCTGGGCGAATTTGGTTTTTATAGCTTTAGTTTTTTAGGAGATTTATACATAAAACTTATTAGAGGGACCACATCCACTGTTTCAAAATTCTTTCCCCACAGCAGATCCAGACTACTGCGAACCCCTGTGCCAAATATGAGTTTTATATCTTAATTTAGTGCTTCGTTATGGTTTTCGGTTAATGGCGATTTGTGGGGGTGGCAGTGGTCCGATTACGCCCATCTACGAACTCGAACTTTTTTGTACTAGTAAACCTGCATACCAAGTTTCATATCTCAATTTTTACTCAAGTTACAGCTTGCACGTACGGACGGACAGTCTACCGGATTTCAACTTTCATCGTCACCCTGATCATTTATATATATATAACCCTATATCTATATACTCTGTAGCAACTAGTTGCAAGAGTATAGAAAGGGAGTGCCAAGAATTCTCATTTCGCCTTTCATTTCTCTCGTTTTTGTGCTAGAAAGCTCTTTCCCAAATAATTTAAAGTAACGTTGTTGTTTGCCAGTCACAACATACTGTTTTATTCCATTTACGTTAACCCGATCGTCCTGTGAACGGAATTCTTATTGCTGTTGGTCACATTCATACACATGAAACTACCCTGCAAGCTGCGTATCTGTTCCTACGACAGACGGGTTTAAGTAACTGGAACGGGTCCGGACTGTCAATTCGGCACCATGCCTCGAAATTACTTCAGATATATTTTCTACCGCTACAAAAACGGGTATTTGATAGCATACTTTAACAGACATTAAAGCTAAAAAGAAAGAAAGAACTTTTCTTCAGAGAGTGGGAAAAAAGTAACACATCGCCAATGGTTTTCTGGCTCTATCCAATTGTAATTATGGCATGCTGTGTCTTTCTAACTTACCACATGACACACTTCCGATTACTTTATTATGTTATATTTTTTTAAAATATTCTCGATTGAAAATTTAAAAAATTGTATCAAAAAAACATAGTATTTTTCAATGTTTCACTAAATTTTTTCACTTTTTTCATTTTGTATATTTAAATATACACTCTAAACATTAAAATAAGTTCACATTTCATTTTTATTTTGTTATTTTTTACTTAAATTTATTAATTTAAAAATCACTTAGCACACTCATTGTGAAAAGGTTACGTCAGATAGCTGGTCAAAAAGATCGCATGTGGACTGCTATGTGTAGTCCTTTGTGATGCCATATAAATGAAGAACTCCTGTACTATAAATTTGCAAAACGCTTAGTGGCCAATACAAACTTGCACAGGGTTTTAATTTCCATTCCTGCCAGCTCGGTGCGATGTCCAAAGGTATGCGCACCCAAGTACTTAAGTCTTGAGCGCCCAAACGCGGGATAGTCAAGAAGGAAGTGTTGAGTTGTTTCCACCTCATCTTCTTCCATACAGCTTCGGCAGCCGGCGTCCGGTAGGACTCCCAGCTTTACTGCGTGGACGCCAATGAGACAATAGCCCGCTAAAAGCCCCACTACAAGGGAGAGGCTAACCTTCCTGAGGGAAAAGAGATCACCTGATCTTTTGTCATCGCTCTTGGGCAAAAGCTTTTTTTGCGACAACGCATGTACCGATTGTGTCCCAGCGCTGACCAAGCTTCCGCTAAGCCCAGCTATTTAATAATTTAGTAGACCGCAAGAAGATGAGGCAGCACTGATCCGCTTCCATTCTACCGATAACGGCTCTAGGGTGCCTTTCCTTGCTAGCTCATCAGCTTTTACAGTTTCCTACGATTCTGCTGAAGCCTGGAACCCATACCAGTCTTATCACGAAAGCAATCGATGCTATTGATAGCAAGGTTATGTAGTCTTCCATCAGCCCTGAACACACTGTAAATGATTTCGAGGCTAGTATCAACGCTCTGCTGTCTGAATGGAAGGAAGTCTGAAACTGTAGTTGATGGAGAGCTCTCAATAGTAGACCCCTCCACCAACCTTCCCCTCAAGCTTTAACCCATTCGTGAAGAGGCTCACTGCCCCTGCTGTTGTTGTTGTTTTAACGGAGTATCTTATCCCCGTTAGGGTGGTGAGGGTTACTTAAGTTGTCGTCGACGTCATCTAACGGGAGGCCCCGTTTCGACGCGGTCGGATCAAAGGGAAAAGGGTGTCAGATGAGTGGGTTTGGCGGCGCAACCAAAGATGTGGCCAGTGTCTTGCGGAAACTCGTTGCACGCAGGACATACATATGTTGGATATGTCGGGGTCTATTCTGGACAAGTAGAAGTTTATCCTGTTACAATATCCAGAATGAAGCTGCGCAAGGGTCACTCGCGTTTCTCTCGGCAATTCGAGCTCTTCGTCTGTAATAGGTTGTGATTTGACTACAAGAACACCATTCACTGGAAGGCAGTCAGTGAAGGTGTTGATAGCTCGACTGTGAATGGCGGTCAGTACCTGTCGGATGTTAGTTAACTTCAAAATCCGGTCGGCGTATTGTTCGTCGACGTAATTGAGGAAAGACCTCTTGGAAGCATAAGCGATTCACTATGTAGATGTTCGATGGAAGACATCAAGAGGCATCCTGTCGTGGTCTGGAGTGCAGTGTTCTGGCAGGTCTGTAGCTTCTTCATCTAAGTTCCACTCCATCCAGGCGATCATATTGTTGCGGCGTAGTTGAGGACCGGCAATCGGCCTTCTACGTTACCAACAACATTTCCTTGTCTTTTCCCCATGTGCTGCTGGCTAGCGACTTGAGGATTTTTTGCGTCTCTGTACCTTGGCGATAATCGCGCAGTGAAGATTTCAACTGTTACACCTAAAATCTTAGGGTTATTGACGGTCAGAATCTTGACGCCCTCTGTGGATTTGGTGGGGGAGAGTGTTAGGCTCCGTGCAGAGAAGAAACAAGAAAGGTCGGAGAGATAGCTGTTCACCTTTGAACTCATGCCATCGATTCCGTTGCCCAACGTCAGTATCGTGTAATCATCAGCGTACGAGGTTATGGAGACTCCCTCTTGTGGCTGTGGGAGTTTCTAGATGTAGATGTTAAACAGTAACGGGGAGAGAACACCAACCTGCGGAACCCCCTGTTTTATTCTTCTCAGTTTAAATTTTTCTCCTCGAAATAGTATGTATGATTGACGACCACACAGGTCCACCTCTTCAGTCTCTGGAGAGATCGTAGTTTATTCGATGTCCTGCAGTAGCGTTGTGTGATTGACAGTGTCAAAAGCTTTTGACAAGTCCAACGCTACGAGAGGCGTTCTCTCGCAGGGTGGTTTTTGGTTGAGGCCACGAGCTATATTAGCCTTTATGATTTCAGTAGTGGAAACACTCTTCCGATTTTCCACACATCGGGTATTTGAAGAGTGGTCAGCGACAGGTTGAACGCTAGCGCACTTCTTCTGGTCCGAAGAGGCATGACCATTGAATTGAACTTCAATTCGGTCAATGCCTTGACAGTAGACCAAAGCGAATCTCCAAATTGAGATCGCTTATTCCGAGATCCTCGGGATCGGCATGGCGTAATTTTTCCAGCCGGTATGAAGCGAGCGGTAGCAACTGCGACCACCTTGCGAAATCGACGTTCGCCAAAAAATACGTCCGTAGGAATGGGTAGAGCGTTGAAGGTGTTCTCTGTAAATTCTGTGAAGCCGACCCAGTTAGCTTTGTTAAAGTTAACGAAGCTACGGTTGTCCACAGAAACAAAATGGGAGGTATCTCGATCGAGATAATTATGGGTAGATGGTCTGATGCGAGAGTTAGCATAGTATCAGACCACCACTAGACATGGTAATATCGGGTGAGCTATTACATGTGCCCATGTCGATTAGACGATACTGCTCAGTGTTGTGCAATATGAAGGCTAGACCACCACCATTATCTCGCTCGCGATCCTTACGTAAGACCTTGAAACCAGCACAACTGAGAAGATCTGAGCGGCTGTTTTGCTTGGTTTCCCGCAGCTATCGATACGCGTTCCCGGTTCATAAGTGCAACTATCTCCTCGATCTTACTCAAGAGTCCGTTGCAGTTGAATTCCCTATATATTGTGGCATTGTTGAGCGCGCCCTCGCCAGACACTGATGGGTGGAATCATCTAGCTCAACTGTCAGGGCTCCTATGCCGTGACGTGTGAGTTGGTGGGTTGCATGGTTGAGGGTGGGTGCGGTATTGCTCTACTCCAAGAGCCCTACGCCACCAATGGTGTGGTTCGGGGTTTTCCTGGGGGTTTTAAGGTCTTCACTGACCTTAGAGCTAACGCCGAAATAGTTGTGAATAATCCACGCTACGATTGCGTAGTTATTGAGTGACCATATTTGATTCAAATTATGGTTACCCCTCAATCCCTTCCCTTGTCTTATGAGAGTCCATCGCGGCGATGGCGTACCACTGGTACTGACTGGAACCAATATGGACTATCGGTTAGGGAAGCGGTATCCGGTATACCGCTTAGTGAGTTTGAGGAGTTGGGGGTTGACGAGCAGATTGCTGGCAGAGTGCTGGAAAGAGTCATGGTGGAACGGCTTCAGGAGCTAACGCGGGGTATGTGGTCGGATAGGCAGTTTGGGTTCAAGAAAAGACGCAGTATAGAGGATGCGTGGTTTTATGTTCAGAATGTCGTTAGGGAGAATGTCAACAAGTATGTATATTTGTTGACTTTAAGGGGGCGTTTGACTACCTAAGCTGGGATCGAGTGGTGCAACGGCTGGAGGAGCTTGGCTGTCCGGAAATTACCAAAGGGCGGAGTTATTTTTCGGACCGAAAGGCCTCTCTTGTCGGCATGAATGGGAGTGTGGAGATTGGAGTGGTTCGTGGCTGCCCGTAGGGTTCCATCTGTGGTCCATATATTTGGAACCTTATGATGGACACTCTGCTTGGGCAGCTCGAGCCACTCTGTAAGTGTTGTGCGTATGCGGACGACCTTCTTCTTATGGTTGAAGGTCGCTCGAGGTCTGAGCTAGAGCGGGCGGGAGGAGATCTCTTAGAGATCGTTAATTCTTGGGTTTAGGTGTGGGGGTGAACATATCGAGGGGAAAAACGGTTGCAATGCTTCTTAAGGCAGATTGTCACCGGTTCGTCCCCCGATTGTCCCTATGAACGGGGTCAGCATCAGATATGTGACGCAAGTCAAATATCTGGGACTGACCATGAGTGAGAGGATGTGTTTTACTCCACACTTGGCGAATGTGAAGGAGCGACTGCAGGCAACTGTAGGCAAAATACGACGGATTTTGAGGAGCGATTAAGGTGCATGATGTACCAAAAATAATTTGGCTGTGGTTGACTGTCTATCTGCAATAATGAAACTTTTAGTTTTACAAATTAAACACCAATAATAATGCTTACCTTTATGAATGTTTCGATACATTTAAGGAAATTATTAATTAAAATTAGTAAGAAATCAAATGCAAAACGAATTAATTCATTAATAATGTATAAGCATTAAACATTGCGCGAGTTACATACATATGTAAATACTTACAATTCAAATCCAAAACACAAGCTTACTGATAATGTCAATCATATAGCCGCTTACAAAAATGCTGGTGATATAGACGAATTCATAGCTACAATAAATAAAACTCTGTAAACAAACTAAATTTCAAACACTGCTTAAACATATTAATACAATGCATATGTAATTTGAGAACATTTCCTGCCACTTGAAATTATTGTATACTATACAAATTGACTAAAACAAAATTATTTTACGCACCAATTCTTGGTATTGATAAATATTGTGAACTTCGATAATACCAAATTAATGTTAAATACTGAACAAGCATTTTTTGTAAATTGTAAACTTTCATTTAAAGAAATAGTATTCAATAAAGTCTGTATGTTTTCCACATTCACTGCTAATGACAATTTGTATCCCTTATTAAAAAAAAAACCGTTATGTCACGACGCAAAATAAAACTGACGCAGTCGGTAGAATCCTGGGGAAAGAATCCCTCGCGGACAAATAAAAAAAATCAAAAATTATATAACACCCTAAATAATTCTGCGATTCCGTAGCCAAGGATAAAACCTTAACCGGACCCTCCAGAATATAACTCATTAAAAAATAATAAATAATTTCAAATTGCGCAGTGGTTCTTTTAATTAATAGTAATAAACACCACAAATGAAAATAATAATAACGATTGTTTTTGTGCAGTGCTATTATTAGGCACATTCCCATATTGACCGGAACAGGGGACATCACAGTGAACTCGTTTTTTAAAGAAGTCGAGTATCTACTAACGACGATACCAAACGAAGAAATCAGAAGGGAAGCTGTGCCGACGATTTACTACAGCAACATACAAGGAGAAGCAAAAAGAATTTTTGCATCAGAACAGCACATAGAAAATATAATAAAATAAAGGGCGAAAAAATACATAACAAAAACGTTTTCAGATATTCACAGCGACCAACTGACGACAGGTCAAACAACAATTATGAGCGTAATGATCAAAGAAATAATTCCAATCAAGTAAGGCGGCCTCACAATTCAGGATAATTTAGAAATAATAATTTTTTCAATAGAAATCAAAATCATAATGAGCAACGCCAAATGTCAGTAAACCCTAACAATATTGAGAACAAAATCGTTTGAACTGACCTAGGCAAGGACAGGTTGAGCCGATGGAAGTTGACACAATAGAAAGCAGTAGGTTCGAAGCGACAGGGCCTTCGGAAGTAAATAACATTTTCTTCAGAACTAGCTTTAATTAATACAGAAACTACCCTCAGTATAATTGACGAAAGTATAAATGATTTTAAAAAGATTGCGATAAAATCAATTCATTTTACAACCATTACGGATAAGGACATTATTTATTTTGAAATGCATACCCATGCTTCAAAAAAATTACGACTTCCAGAAAGATGTCGGTTTAGGTATAAAGTCAGAAGACTAGCCAACCAACTTTAAATAAGAAATCAGTGAATTTCCAAAAAAAAGCCTTCTGCCACAAAATAAATTTGTTCATTTGAAACAGTAAATGGTAATATCCAAACTTACAACTCGATCATTTAAATATAATTTAACGAGGAATATGATGAAATTAACAAAATAATAATACGATATGATAGGTTATTTTTTAAAGAAGGAGATGTGCTTACTATTACGGCGAAAATTCAGCACGAAATTAGAAGGATATCTAATGAACAAAATTATTCAAGATTTTATAGATATCTCCCTCAACATGTGAAAGAGGTAAGAAAGCAAATTAGAGAAATGAAAGAACAAGGAATCATTACAAAAAATTCTTCAAGATATTCAAGCCCTTTCAACGGTTATTCCCAAAAAAGGGATAACTTAGGCATAAAAAAATGGTGGAGGCTGCGGAGCGGGCGAGCTCGTCCGCCGGTTCGTTACCGGCTATACCTCTGTGACCAGGCACCCAGATTAGGTGTACCTGGTTCCGTTCCGCTAGGCTGTTCAGCCTTTCCCTGCACTCCTGCACTAGTAGCGATACCTACCGATAGGTATGGAGAGCTTGGTGCGTGGGCCCACGATCCGTCGGTGTACCACCTCAACGTGTTGTTCCTCAGCATCAGCTCGAGATTGGAGTCTTTCCACTCGTCCTTGCTACCGAGGGTGACCTTAAACTTCTTCGTGAAGTTAACTGTTTTGGTAGTGCTGTCCTTCGGGAGGAGGGTTAATGGTATATTGCCACTTATCTTTTCCATCCTCTGGGACGAGATTACCTTGCCTTTGCCACTCCCCTCTGTCGTTATTTGAAGAAGTGTGTGCTTGGCTATCTGACCGATAACCAAATGAAGCGGAGTAAGTTCAAGCAGAACCTCCAGTGCTGCCATTGGACAAGTGCGCATTGCACCCGTCATGCAGACACTGGCTAGGCGTTGTAGCTTCGATATTTGGTTTTTACCGAAGTCTGCGACGCTATTGAGGCCCAGGCCACCGCCCCGTACGTGATTATTGGTCGCACTATCATGGTGAACAACCACCTAACGATCCTTGGCTTACAGCCCCAGGACTTTCCCGCCAGCCGATTGCACACCATTAAGGCTTTTGTTGCTTTGACCAGTCAAGTTTACATGCTGCTTCCACCGCAAAGTAGAAGGTATTTGACCTTGTTAGTCATCTCTATCTCTCTACCCCCCAAGTGCGAGATTCCTGAGACCGGGTAGGAACCTGCGTCTCGTAAACGGGACTACGGTCGTCTTGGAGGGGTTCAATTTAACCTCCCTACAACACCCCTTTGCCAGGTTTAGACCTCTTTGTATTAGGTCGCAGAGAGTGTCCTCATATTTACCTTTGGCTATAATTACAATATCGTCGGCATACCCTTGGCAGCGGATCCCATTGTCCGTTAGCCGTGCTAACAGGTCGTCTACGACAAAACTCCATAGCAGGTGTGATAACACACCCCACTGTGGGCAGCCTCTTGTTGTGCCGAGACGAATTCTTTTGTCTCCTATTGTGGTCTCAGCTGCTATTCATCTACGCATCGGTGCTGCCACATTCCTTTTTTACAGTGTCCTGGCTACACTCCTGTGAGAGTGTTATCAAAGGCACCTTCGGTGTCTAAGAAAGCGCAAAGAATCACTTCCCCATTCTCCAGTGAACACTCTATCTCAGAGGTTAGCTGGTACAGAGCAGTACAGGTAGATCTGCCCGCTCTGTAATCATGCTGAGCTGCATGCAGGGGAGCCCTCTTTAGCGCTTTCGTCCTTATTTCATGATCCACTATCTTCCACGTTAGACTGATTGGCCTGAAAGATTTCGCCAATGAGTAGTCTTTCCTTCCTACTTTGGGTATGAAGAACACCTTCGCTGTGCTCCTTACTTCAGGGATGTACGCCATTGCGAGGCTTTCTCTCAGCAGCCGAACCAGGTATGGCAGTAAAAACTACTCCCCCTGTTGTAACAGCGCTGGAAAGATGCCATCCACTCCCGGAGACTTGAATCTCTCAAACGAGGCCATTGCTCACCTGACCGAGTCCGCCGTATATAGTTGTTTAGCGATACTCCAATCCTCGCGGGATGGCCTGTGTTCGATCACGGGTAGACATTGGTTGGTCTTCGAACAGTCTCCGGGAAGTGCGCCCGCAGCAGCTCCGTAGCTCTGTCTTCTGCGCTGGTCGTAAATGTCCCGTCATCTTTTTTAATTACTATTACTGCGTTATTCGTGCCTTTAGTCAGAGCTTTATGCAATCGAGCCGCTTCTGGCGTAGAGGGGAAATTTTCGCAGAATCTTCTGAAACTGCCTGCTTTGCAGACCTAATCTCCTGTATAAGGTGAGGTAGCCCCTGTATTCTTCCCAGACCCCTGTACGTTTCGCTTTGTTAAATAGGCTCCGTACTTTTTTCCGGAGGTCTGCCAGTTTCCTTGACCACCAGAGACAGTTTCGTCTGTCTGTGGGCACTTTTAGGGGGCAACTGCCATGATAAGCGTTAATAACAGACCTGTTCAGCTCAAATAGACCAATACGTTCGCAGGCTCATTGCTCAGGGTGATGTCCAACACCTCTCCCCTGCTTATAGTTATGAATGTGGGTTCACACCCTACATTCTCTATCGCTAAGCTACTACCTAATATGTACACTAAAAGAGACTCACCTCTTGCGTTGCAGTTTGTACTGCCCAATTCCAAGTGGTGGGCGTTTGCGTCGCAGTCAATAATTAGGGGAAGCCTGTACCTTCTGCAGTGCTCCACCAGTCTTTCCACCAGCTCCAGGAGTGCCGTGGATGTCTCCCCTGAGAAATAGGCTGAAGCCAGGACGAAGTTCTTGCCTTCGAAGTCCCTGGCTTGCACCGCCACCAGATCCTGCGTCAGTAACTCTGAAATGCAGAAGAATTCAATGTTATACCTGACCACTATGCAAGTTTTAGGTCTCTCGCTAGAGAAATCCGTTTGAGGCCTTTAACCTCTCCTCTATAGACCCAAGGCTCTTGGATCAGCCTGCTCGTTATGACAGCTGAAGCTGCCGCCGCGTGATGCAGGTTCACCTGGGCGACTTCCCTGTTGATGGCCGCTACAATAGTGTTTCGAGGAGGGGCAGATCCTCATCCCCGTCGTCAATCGCGCTGCCATTCAGTGGGTCTCCTAGCCCATCGAGGAGTTCCTGCGTGGAGGGTAGCTCTGCTCTTTGGCCGCAGGAACTAACACCAGTGACGTCGGGGATCGCCGCAGTCATAGCCTGCCCAGCCCTGCTTCCGCTGTGTTGACCTCGTCCACCTACATTTCTTCCACCTCCGGGGCCGCCACAGTCGCTGCCTGTTTTACGGTACTCCTGCTTGGTAAACGTCCTATCGAAACGAATCAAAATGCGTTGTATTTGAAATTAAATTCTCTTCTAGGTGAACCTAAAATACCTTAAGAAAGTTAACATTAATCCGGTTTTTAAACCATTTAAAGTAATTTTTTTTTAAATGCATTTTTTTTAATCTGCGAAAAATTGTTGAATTTTTCACTTTTTGTTGAATTTTCTTGGTTCACCTAGGAATTACACTATTGAAAATTAAAAATTTCTTTTGTTTTTTTGTTTCAGATGAAAATTGCGACCTGCATCTTGCCCGCCACACAGAAATTGCACACTCGAGGCGCCTCCGTAAATTTCTTCAAACTTGAAGAATATCTAATGTATAATAATAAAAAAATTTGGGAATACTCTTCAAATATATAAGAATAAATCCTAAAAGTTTCATTTCAATCAGACATTTCTTTCCTTTCGAAAAAAATCCTTGAAACTATAGATTTTTGGAAGCCTCTAAAGCAGGCTCCCTCTTTAAACTCCACCCCAAGGAAGGACGCCCCGTATTCATTCCCTCTGAATACCTCTTCCATGAGGAGGTCCTGGAGCACGGTAAGCTCCCCCGATTTGAGCGACTCTGCCGGGTAGTTTTGAGGCAGTACAGCCATTCGGATGCCTTTAACAGCATCCTGCCTATCAGCACCACCCACACCGGTTGCGCAACTATTGAAAGTTGCACGCCTTTGATTGGTTCAATAAATTTTTTTAAATCGACCAGTCCTATTACTTTCCGGACAAACCCTTTATATTGAAGCATTCAAACAATTAAAAACGTTAATAAGTAGACATCCGATTTTGCGTTATCCATTATGAGAAACATTTTACGGTAACAACGGATGCATCCAATTATGCAGTTGCAGCAGTGTTGTCACACAACATCCGGTGTTTAATGACTCTAGAACTTTAAACAATCATGAAAGAAATTCGGCAACTGATAAAGAATTTTTGGCAATTATGTGGAGGGTTAACTACTTTAGGCCATACATTTATGGTAGAAAATTCTAACTGATCATCAACCGATTAAATTTTTACATTCGAAATATCGAGGAAAAGATGGGTTTTAAAATTATGGGGGTATCAATTTATAGAATTATTATTTCTTAATTTCGAGTTCTTAAGTACGAGTAGAATAAAAATATGTTAAAAAAATTGTTTCAGTTAATAATACAAGATACGTTCCAAAGTAAGCAGGACTTTTAAATACAAAAACAACAAATGGTTTTTTGGGCAAAATCAATTTATTTTATAATAGTCTCCTTCTGCTTTAATACAGCTTTTTGCATGATCCAAAAGCATGTCGAACGAGTGTTTTAGCTCGTTGGCCGGTATGGCCGCCAGTCTGCATAACACTTTCCGTTCATGGGCAAATGCATTTTTCCGAAAAGGAAGAAGTCGCACATTGCCATATCAGGTGAATACGGGGAGTGGTTAATGGCTAAAGTGTTATTTTTGGTCAAATAATCGTCCTTCGAATGTTGGATTCTGAGCAATTTTTGGTCGTCAGTCAATTTGCGCGGAACAAACCGTGCACACACCTTTCGTAAGCCCAAATTTTCGGTCAAAATGCGATAAATCGATGTTTTGGAGATGTTCAATTCCATTTCCATGAATTTAAATCAAGATTTCGGCTGATATTTGATGAATTCACGCCCAATTTCGATGGAATTTCTGGTGATAATGGATTTTGATTGGCTTACATGTTGATCGTCATTTATATCCTCACGACCACTTTGAAAACGTTGAAACCACTTGTGCACTCTGTTACGGGATAGGCAATCATCGCCATTAACTTGTTTCGTCAATTGAAACCTTTCGGTAAAAGCTTTACCAATTTTAAAACAAAATTTAATGTTGGCTCTTTGTTCGAATCTCATTTTCGCATCGATAACACAAACATACATTAAAGAAGAAATAGTGAATAAGTACAAAACTCAAATAATTTTAACAAATAACAAAATCTAAGAGTTTAAGACAATACATGGAAAAAGTATTATTTTTATTGTAAAAAATGATTTCGATATAATGGCAGAAATTTTTTAAAAAGGGCATTCACTAAAAGCACAGTGCGAGCGTAAGATATTGAAATTGAAATTGAAACAGTCAAGCTAATTTCATTTTAACACATTAGGGAAAGCGTGCACTCAGACACCAAAGAAACGTATAATCAATTAAAATTCAAAATTTATTATCCAAAATTAATGAAACTGATTCAAATAGTTCTTAATCAATGCTACATTTGCCTATTACACCTAAAATGATGAAAAATTCACTGAAACACCCATAGAAAAAAAATCAAATTATACATATTGACACATTTGTCATAAGAAATGTTAATTTTTTTTTAACTATTAACAAATTTTCAAAAACGGCGCCGCCGCCGATCCCGTAAACAACAGAAATCATGTAACTATAATTCGAAATTTAGAAGATCATTTTGCGAAGTTAGGAAAACCAAAAAAGATAATTGCAGACAACGAATTTAAAGCCACCAGAATAAAAAAATATTTATATGATGAAAATATAATATTACATTTAACGAAACCCAATTCACACAACACAGGTAAATCAAATATAGAGAGATTTCACAACACAATATGAGAGAAATTCAGGGTATTGTTCAAACTTATTAAAAATATGTCAATTAATACAAATATCGATTCGTATTTACAATGAGAGGTTTCATTCGACAATAAAATTTATTCCTATAGATGTACACTAATAATAAGTCAATAATAAGGTAGTAAGCAAAAATATAGAAAACGCCAAAATTAAAATGTTAACGAAGTTAAATAGAAACAGAGAAGATTATGAAGAAAAAAGGGCAGAAGGATTTATAAAGAACTAGCGGCCCGGTACGTACTTTGATACGTATAAAGTGAAATAATAATAAAATTTTATTTTAACATCAAATTCATTTATTCAAACAAAAAATATTTTGTTAATTGTTAGCAATTTTAAAACTTAATTTTAATCGTTTGGATTGAAATGGCATATCAGTTGGAATCACAAGGATACGCGGTATCAAAAGAAAATTGGTAACAACTTTTTCACTGCCAACAGAAACATATTGCAAGAGTATAACAATTTTTGTAGCAACAAAAATTGTCATTTGAAATGCCGAATTGTGTTACTGAACATGACTCAAACAAAGCTTCGACTTTTGATATGTCCCAAGATTTAATGGTTCCACTCATTCCATTAATTCTTGGGCCATTTTTAATGCTGGCAATTTCACTTTTACATTAGCACATAAAGAGGAACCAAAATATGGTAAAGAACTATTAAAGCGTCTTCATCCATGTAATATTAAAAAACAATTAAAATCTACAGATGGCAATAATATTTCTACTAATAATAACGTGGACACATTTGACTAAATGGATTCTAGTAATGACTCAACTGAAGGAACCAAGGTTAGACGGATTTACAAGTGAAAAGAAAAAAAATAGTAAAGAGTAGAAGATTTAAACGAAATTAAGGATATTTTACACCTAATAACAGAAAATGCAAATTCAATAAAAATTAATCATAGAGTAATATTACAATCAGAATTCTTAGACGCTAAAAATAAATTATTGTTATTATTAACCAAGGAAAATAGAAAAAACGAGGTTTAATAAATGGTATAGGTAGCTTGACAAAATGGTTATTTGGAAATATGGACGACGATAACATACAGGAAAAACAGAGACGTTTAGTAAATACTGACAATATAATATATAAAATTAACGGGAGCAAATTACCTACTATTTTAATAATACAATAAGAAATCTTAAAAATGTTATTCAAAATGATAGTAAAAGTAAATTTGTAAATCGGAATTTCAACAAAATATGTATTTAGGACAACTAAGTAGAATACAGTTATTAAAAGATAAAATTGAACAAATTTAGGAAAATGTTATATCATCGAAATATGGAAGTATACACCCAATATTTTAACTAACAATGAAATAATAAAATATGAAATAGATATTAATAAACTAAGGTACATTCTGTCAAGAAAGTATCCGGAATTTATAAATAAAACGAAAATTTTTTAATCATCCAAATTTATTTTTCGCCTTCAAAGTAACATCCATTTGAAGAGATGCACACGTGCCAACGCTTCTTCCAATCGTCAAAACATTTTTATAGACAATTTCCGGGATAGCCTTCAGCTCTCGCGTCGAATTTGTTTTGATGTCTTCAATTGAGTCGAAGCGTGTTTCCCCGAAGTGGATATTTCAGTGTGAAGAAAGGTAAAAGTGACATGGAGCTTAATCAGGGAGATTCGGTACTTGTTCAATTATATTTGTTGAGTGTTTGGCCAAAATTTAACACAAATACATTAAAAATTTTGTAAAATTCGACAAACACTACTGATGTCGACTGACATAAACAGTTGCTCTTAATTCGCTCTTAATCAAAATTTGTGTCTCTTATTTAAAAATCCTTTGGTCGCCACACAAAATAAAATTTTTAACAAAAGTTACTTCTTAACCCACTGTCCGCGCTTATTTGAATATGCCCCACACAAAGTATATAAGCAAGAAGAATATTTGACAGTAATTTGCCGCTGATGCTTTTATTTATCGACGGCAGTAAGTGTTCGTGAGAAGTAAGCTTACGCAATTGTGCTAAGAAATGT